>NC_081568.1:36034736-36238915 GCF_022355385.1 Mustela nigripes
TTATGAGGCAAAATGCAATGGCTTACTTAAAAATAAAAACTTTGGGGGGCACTGTATTATTTGTAAAATGCGAAAGATTTATGCGATCTGAAGAGAAACCAGATTATGGCACTGTATTATTTGAAAGGCAATACATTTACCAGTCAGCGAGATGTTATGACTCTTCAAGGAAAGGTTAGAGTATTTTGTCATCATTACTTCTGGGATGGGTAGACTTGTAAGAGGTGAAGCTGTAAGAAAAAGAAAATGCGATCGCATATTATTATCAAGATGAAATGACTGCAAGCTATTTTGTAACAGCTAATATTCTATATTGTATACTACTAGTGAAAAATAACGTTTTCAGGAAGCTCCAAGGAACTAGAGCTCATACATTCGCAGATATTCAGAAATATATTGGGCTATCAAAGATTTCCAAATTTTTCTATGCTCTTTTCTTCACTGAAAAATCCCTACTGATTTACATCAAGTAGCTTTAAAAAAAAAAACCATTTGTAGTTTCTTTATGAGACATACATGAAGATACTGAAGAATGAGACAAGACTGCCGGAAAAAGACAGACACAAAGAGGCAGAAAGAAGGTGAGTGAACAAAGAAAGACAGAGAGACCATAATAAAGGGCATAAAATGAGGACAGAGAAGAGAAAATGGATACACAGCGAGAGTTTCTGTTGTTTGGTTTCCCAGCTGCAGTTACGGACCAGCTCTCCCAGCTACAGTTACGGACCAGCTCTCCCAGCTGCAGTTACGGACCAGCTCTCCCAGCTACAGTAACGGACCAGCTCTCCCAAACTGACTTTGGGTTCTCCTCTGCCACTTCTCTCACCTTTTCAAAATCTTTACTGGAAAAAAAAAAAAAAAAAAAGTTTCCATTTCCTCCCTTCCACTCTCCTCAAAACTTCCTTTTTATTTACTTATTATTTATTTATTTATTTATTTATTTATTTATTTTGGTACCGTGGCTACTGTTCTTTGTGGGGCATCAGAACTTATCTCCCACAAAAACGACCCCAATTCCATCAAATAAGTCAGGAAAGGGGAAAAGACTTATGACTGTAGTCTCGGCTGCATTCTTAAAACTTCTCATTCAGTTTAAATTAACCCTGAGCCTTTTTTTTTTTTAATTTCACTTTCCTAATACTCTGAGCAGAAACTTACTCCTAGTGCAAGATTAGATTCCAATTCTTTTCTTATGTGTATGAAAAATATTATCAAAGCTGGTGATCACCTTTGTTGCCTCAGCTTATGCACAGGTTTGACAACATTGCCTAATAAACAAATCTACCTAGCAGAACCTCACTCTCCAGTAAGCTGTGTTCCAAAGGCTGGATCACTTCTAAAGCAGCTTTGGAAGGTGGAGGGCACTTTCTCATAAAGTCATCCTTTTAACAAATTTAATATGTTAATCATACCACCCCCTGACAGTGATTGTCCAAGAAAATATGCCCTGAGTGTCTGACTGGGCTATCAAGAATAGAAAACATTTCTTTCACTCGCATTTAATATTCTTTCGTATTCTTTCTGTCTCCACGTCTCTGTCTCTGTCTCTCTGTCTCTCTCTCTCTCTCACACACACACACACACACACATGCAAACACAGCCCAAAAGGCTCCTATCAACATTCTTTTTCTGATGAAAAAAATTGTTTTTCCATTCTTAGGGCATAGCTCACTTAGAGGTTGTATTTAAGAGGAAATATCTCAGGATGATGAAAGTAGATGCTATTGACTTACAGATAGGAAGCCAGGAGGGTGCGGTTGGGAAGGAATGAGCTGTTCTAGATCATCTGTTCAGTGAAACGTGCAAAACATAAGCTTTGATATCTTTGCTTCCTTGCTAGGGAGTCTCCTTTCTTGGCCTAGCCTACTCCAGAGCTGAATGTAATTGTGAGGTTTCTCATCACACTCTTTACCCCTAAAACCGGACCATAATCCTTTGAGATAGTCTAATATTATTTATTCATATTATTAGTAGTATTAGTCACACTATCAGTAGCAATAAGAAAGTGACATAAGCTGAAAAAATGTGTTTTATCCTTCCTATTTTATTTAGGAAGTGAATATAAGGAGTACTTGATCCGTGCTTGATGCTGGTAAGGAGTAGGAAGCTGAGCAAACTCAGTCCCTACAGGACCACATGGATGATAATAACAGCGATTTAGGCCCCCAATTTGTAATTGAGAGTCATTAAAATTTCAGAGTGCCACCCATTCATAGTATGATTATAACTACTAGCCCATGTGTTTTCCAACTTGGCCAGGGAGCGGCGGAAGATGAAGTCTGATTTACATCTTTGAGAGACTCTGGAGGTAGAACAGAGGTGGAGATGATGCCACAGAGATAAGCTCAGAGGCTGGGGTTATTTTGCCACTTCTCGGTATCGGGCCTGGATGGGAGAGCCTACCTGTATTGGCACAAGAGAAGAGAGGTCTAGACGTGGCTTCGGCAAAATCTAAGCTCACAGGAGCTGATGGAATGGGAGGGGGACAAAAAGCCATGCTTCAAGAATAGAGAAGTTTGGGTAGCTCCAGAAGATACGAATTGTTACGACCACTTCCCACTGCCTGTCCGTAGATTAAAAATACAGACATCCATACACCAGCCACCACCTGTACCCTAACTTCGTGTCCCCTCTAAAGCATTTTTCTTGATCAGGCTTCAGATTCCACTGAACAAGCCCGAAGTGCAAAAGAATATGTGTAATTCTTGTGGGTTTTTTTTTTTTTTCTCTCAAGGAAAGTCCCTCCAAAAGACAATGTACACAAACGTCTAGAGTGGAAAAAGCAGGGCCTTCCACAGAAGGTGCTGGAATAGTAAAGTGAGAAGTTCTTTGCTTAGCCAAGATTTTTTTTTTTTTCAAATCAAAGAAGTGGGAACGTAAACTTTATTGCTTTCCGTAGGAGGACAACTGGCAGGAGGCAGAGATTGGTGTTTAAAGGAAATTGGCAGGAAAGTCAGGCAGATGTGGTTTGAATACTTCCCCTAAAGGATTAGGCTGAGTCACAAAAAGAAACACAAAATGGAGAGGCAGGAATTTGGATCCTAATCCAAGTCCTGCCTCTGACTTGTTTCTCGGGGTTTCGTTTCATGGAAAAAAGAGGGAGGATCAGAAGAGTCTAACATTGCGTGATGGCACCAAGATCACAGCATACATTCCTCAAGTTGTCACGTTCACCCCTCTCTTAATCATGGCGGAAAACTTTCCACCCAGCCTTCTTTTACAGTTAGTGGAAAAATGCCACATTAAGAAGTAACATCTAATAGTTTTTCTAAAGATTAAAGATTTTTCTCCCTCTGCAGGGGCAATGGGCATGCCAGTGTTGCATCAAAGAGCTGAGTAAAGACCTAATTTTCACCTATTGTTAGTTTCTGTAAAATAGCAAAATGGTCTCTACTTAAATATCTGTCACATATTACATTTTAAAATAGACATTGCTAGATGGGCTTATAGTATATGCTATTAATATTTTTAAGAGATAAACATATTATAATTTCTACTTACAATATTAAGGTAACATTTTTACATATTTAATTCTGAGCTCCATTTTAATGGAAGTAATTTGGGAAGAAAAAAAAGGATAAGTAACACTAGAACACTGCACTGGGTTTTCACATTTGCTTTCCTCTAGATCAGAAAATTTCTGTTTAAGAATAAGCAATTTTGGGGGGCCTGGGTGGTTCAGTTGGTTGAGCATCTGCCTTAGGCTCAGGCCATGATTCCAGGGTTCTGGGATTGAGTCCCACATTGGGGTCCCTGCTCGGTGGGAAGTCTGTCTCTCCCTCTCGAACACTCCCTGCTTGTGTTCCCTCTCTCGCTATCTCTCTCTGTCAAATAAATAAACATAGTCTTTAAAAAATAAATAAATAAATAAATAAATAAACGTTTTCTCTAAATACCCCCCAAACAACTTTATTATATTTTATGATCCTGGATGGGTCTAGACTTCATGTACAGAAAGGTGTAAGTAAAAACTATTATTAGGATAAATATCCTCTCTCTTTCTCGCTCTCCTCCATATAATGTACTGATTGCTATCAATATGCATAATTAACAATATTTTTAATAAATCTTAATTTTAGCATTCTGATACACTGTATTATAAATGTATAGCCCAATTTTAAAAACACTATAACCTAGGAATGGATAATACATACTATTTATAAAATAAAATTTTGAAATTCAGAATGTATTTCCTCATGCAAGCGGTGCTATATATAACCCCAAGATCCCATGCCAAATTGTAAAGGCCATTTAAGCCATGATATGGCTAAACTGTAGCATTAAAATATCTAATTACCAACATTTCTAATAAATAGTGCTTTTAGAGTTCTACTTCTGGAAGCTAGGAATACAGTATTCCTATCCCATCTGTAATGGCAATAGTAGAAAGAAGAGAAGAGGAGAATAAGGCTATATTGATTCCCAGACACGATAATCCACAGTTTGTCAAGAAGACATTTGTCAAGAAAATAAATTCCTGATGGGGACATTTATAAGTCAGACTTCTAAATCAGGGACAGTTAAAAAAACAAACAGGAAGCCCATATTTTTTCTACATAGAATGAGAACCACTGGGCAAAACAGCCATTTTTAGGGACGCCTGGGTGGCTCAGTCGGTTAAGCATCTCTTGATTCCAGCTCAGGTTATGATCTCAGGGCTGTGAGAGCGAGCCCTGCACTGGGCTCTGCGCTGGGCATTGAGGCTGCTTAACATTCTCCTTCTCCCGCGGCCCCTCCCCCACTCCACTTGCACACATTCACACACACACTCTCTCCCTCTTTAAAAAAAAAAAAAGGGGGCCATTTTTAGACTAACAACAATTGAAGAACAATTAAAAAGCCTAAAAGCAAGAACAGTGTGCACTCTTCCAAAGCCTTGTAAAACTGGTTTTAAACCTTGGTCATATTGAAAATAAACAAATTGATCTTTCCTTTGAAAACAGATTATTGCAATAAAAGCCATGCCAAAAGGCAGCGTTAAGAACTCTTGTTTCAGACTACCTCTAAACAGTCATTAAAATATGTTAACAGTGAATTTTAGACCAAATAAAACTCTTAAGAAATAAAACACCAGAAGTCTGACTAGCACTCCTGTTCTTTCTAACGACTGTGGGTTTTTCCAATGTTTCACCCACTAGATTTTTCTTTGATAAGACCTAGATTCTGTTCAGTGGTTCTCAACTGGAGCTGACTTTTGCCCTCCAAGGGACATGTAGCAATGTCTGGAGACATGTGGATGCCACAACTTGGAGGAGGTTACTACTTGTATCTAATAGGTTACAGTAGTTTCCTAGGGCTGCCAGAAAAAGTTGCCACAAACAAAGCAGCTTAAAACACCAGAAGTTTATTCTCTCATAGTTCTGGAGACTGGAAGCCTGAAATCAAGGTGCAGGGCTTTGCCCCTTCTGGAAGCTCTAAGAGAAGAAAACCTCCCTGCCTCTTCCTACCTTTTGGGAGTGGCCAGCAATCTTTGGCATTCCTTGACTCTTACCAGCCTCACTCCCATCTCTGGCTCCATCTCACAGCCATCTTCCCTCTGAGTATGTCTGTCTCCCTATCCAAATCTCCCTCTGGTTTCTTTCATAAAGACCACAGTCATTGGGTTAAAGGTTTACCCTAATCTAGTATGACCTCTTGCTAACTTGATTACATCTGCAAAGACGTTACTCTCAAATGATGTTTCGTGGGTACAAACAGTCAGGACTTGAACACGACTTTTTTGGAGACACCACTCACCCACTACATAGGAGAGGCCAGAGCTGCTGCTAAGCACTCTGCAATGACAATGCCCCACAACAGAGAATTATCCAGTCCCAAAGTCAATAATGCCAAGGCTGAGAAACCCTGATTTCACAGCAGGAATATCCTCAACTCTGATTCTTCAAAGGGATGTTTTTTAATAATCTTCAAATGGCCCTGTGGCCCTGAGGTCCTTTTGATGTATTTTACGTGTAGATATTTTAAAGCAAGAACATTTCTTACCACCCTTTTTGGCCTACCCCACTCTTGCCAGAAGCCTATTTTGAGGACCTTTTATGGAGAGGCACTAAGTGCTACATGGAGTTTTAAAATGCAAACCAGGAAATCTGTTGAAGCTATTAGCTATCTCCAGACTCTTGGCTACATCCTGAAAGCACTTTGGGCTTCAAGATCAATCAAATGAGATATCTAAATTCCCTTTCAGGATCTCAGATCTATGCCATTATAAGGCTATAAAAATGATTCTATCTTGGGAGTAGAGATACATTAGTAATGATATAATCACAACTTTAAAACTTACAGAAAAATTTTATTTTCGATTAAAAGAATAATACCAGTTTCAAAGATAACATCCATTATTTCTACACTGACAATATATTATTTGAGATAGTTTATTATGTGTGAAGAGTGACTATGTTTTATTAGGAGGAGGGGGCTTTATTTTTAATAAAATGTTTTGAAGTTTTTTTCTTTCTTTTCTTTTCAAGATTTTATTTTAAGTAATCTCTATACCCAACATGGGTTGTGAACTCACAACCTCGAGATCAAGTGTCATAGGCTCCACTGACTGAGCCACCCAGGTTTTTTTTTTCTACGTCATTGTGTGTCTCAGTTGTTTATTTCTACAATTCACATTATATTATGAAACACGGGAGACCAATGATACGAAAGCAATTTCAAAAGAGGACAGTCCAGGACAAACAGCCTCCACATTTAAAAATCTGTTTGAGGACAACTGCTCCTTTGGAAAATGGTACTTAAATACATAAACTGATGACAGTTTCTCAACTCTCATTATGGCCTAATGTCTATGCTAAGGAAAGCTTTCTCAGAAAGAGGTGAAATTCTTTTTGCTTCTTTTCAAAAGATCTCAGACAAAAAGCTTGAATACAGAATAAGGAATTCTTCCCCCAACCACCTGAGAACCTGCTGCTGACCTGATGACTCATCCCCCTCTAGAACAAGACTGTGCATTCCCAGAAAGGACCTACCCCCACTCCACTTCATCCCCACATGGCCATCAGAGTTGGGAAATTGACACTGATGCATTACCATCTCATCCCGCATCTCATCGAGGTTTCATCAAAAGTCCCGTAGATGTATTCTTCAGCCAAAGGTTGTAGTTCAGAACTACATGCTGCCCTCAGCTGCTGTGTCCCCTCTATTCTCCATCACTCTCTCTCAGCTTTAGCCATTCTTGACTCTTACAACCAGTAGAGCTCCAGTATGGTTATGTTGTAATGTAACTAGATTTGGAGTCGACCTTTGGCAAATACATCACAGAGGGGATGCTGTGCTCTCTCATTGCATCCTATCAGATGGCCCATTTCTCTTCCTCTCTTTGCTGATGGCTTTTACTTTGATCATTTGTTTACAGCAGTGTCTGCCAGGCTGCTCCACAATAAAGACAAATTTTTTTTTCTTTTTCTCTTTTTCCTTTTCTTTTTCTCTTTTCATGAATACTACTTTATGCATTTTGTGGGAACTTACTTTAAAACTATGTAGTATCTTGTGCCTCATCGAACTTTCAATTGATTCATTTAATTAATTTATATCGGTATAATATCTGTATTATTCAGTGGGCATTATTCAGTGGCTACTAATGGATACAAGTCCATTAATCTTATTATTTATGTTGATGCTCAATTTGTCCCACATCTGTCCAGTGGGAGCCCTCTGGCTCTTATATCCTTCTGACATGACCCATCATTCTTTGAGCACTTTACTGCTCTCTGGCACAAGAGGTTCTGGGCTTGTCTTATCCTTTCTCCTCCCAATTCATAAAATCAGCCATTTCTCCAAGAAGTCCTCATTCCACTAGTAAAGAATGGTATGTAGATCAAGATGTGACTCACTACTATTGCGAAATCATTTCTCCACTTCAGTGGGCAGAGTAATACCTACCTGTATATTCACACATACACACATATATATAAAGATATGTGATATATATGCATTATACATATATTTACACATATACACATTTATGTCTATGTATCTGTTATATAGATACAGAAATGAAAGATAGAGCATGACAGATCTGAAGTCATGAATTTATGCCAATGCCGTCAGATGCAATCCAACACCACAAGCTTCACTCTGGTTTTCCCCCTTTATTTCCTTCTTCTCTAGAGAAAAACCCAGATCCTATTACCCTTACTAGCTTTACTTACTTGCTCAGTCTCCCTGTATGCAACTAATCTCTCATTGCCACTGCCATTCTTAACTCCAAAGAAATGTCTTCCACACCACTCCACTACTTGTCCTCTGCATGCTTAACCTACACCCCAGGATCAGGATCAGACACCACAATGTCAGGTTGCTTCTGCGCAGAAACCCTTGGCACTCTGCTCAGCTCTGAGGCCCATCTAGGACCTCTCTCTGCAGAAGGACCCACCTCCCTGTGCTCAGGCTCTAGGACTGTACATGGAGCCACTCCCCTACCTGGATGCCCTCCAGACTTGGCTCAGCCTCTAATTCCCTAACCTGGGACCCTCTGGCTTCCTCCAGCAAGGGAGGATGCCGCCTAGCATTCCCCAGCCTAATGAGTATAGAACCCATTCCCATAAAAAAGAGACAGAGATGGGGACAAAAGGTCAGAAAAAAAGAACAGGAAGAAGAAAAGGCAGTTGAACTAATTCTTAACAAATGTTTATATAATTTTAAATGTGATGATAATTTAAGGTTGCAATTTTGATGCATCAGATACAACTCCATTAAAGATAAGGTAAGATAAGGTTATAGTTAATCTGTTCCTTTAAACAATTTAAATCACTTGAAACTGCTAAAACACTGCTGAAGATTTCTATTAGACACAGACTAACACAATGTCAAGAGCATGTAGGTGCTTGAATAACATTTGTTCTCAAAATATTTATTGCTAGGCAGTTGCTGTGTACGTATTTATGTGGGTTGGGGAGTGTCTCTAGAAAGGAAGGTGGTTGATCAAGAGAGTATATAAGCAATGTCCTCCAGAAGCTACATACGATTGTTTCAAATGACTCCCCTGCAGACACATTTTTCAAAAGATAAATGACCCCTTCCCTCAATTTTCTACTTAAAAGTAATAATAAAGATGTTTAAATAGCCAATTTTATCTAATATTTGCTTTTATAAAGCTACTTTACCTTTCTTATTTATTTGAAACAGCTTAAAAAGAATTAACGTGAGTCCCTGTGCCAAACTTTATTCTAGAACTCCAAGTATGTTAGCATGTCCTTCGGCTCCAGTCAAGCATTTAGATCCATACACCATTCCCTGTCAGTGGTTCCAAACTTTCATAGACATACCCAGTTATCTCACAGAGACAACTGAGTATTGTGTTTAAGAAAACAGGCATTGGAGGAGGCGCCTGGCTGTCTCAGTCAGCAGAGCAAACAACCCTTTATCTCAGGGTCATGAGTTCAAGCCCCGTATTGCGTTCAGAGCTTACCTAAAAACATAAAAAACTAAAGAAAGAAAGAAAACAGGTGTTGGGAGTCAGACTGAATAATGCTAAGTTTCCTGCTCTACTACTTAAATAGTTATAGACACTTGGGCAATCATTTAATCTCCCTAAATTCCAGTGTCCTCATCCGAAAGTCAGGGACAATAAAAACTAATTCATAGGGTTATACACTGCACTGTGCAATGCCTGGCACATAGTTGTTATATAGTAAATATGACTAATTATAACCATTTTTATTATTAAATTTTGACCCCAAGTCTTAGGTTTACAGAAAACCTATTTCTAAGTTAGTTCAATGCACGCAGATAAAAAATACCCAGTAAACTTCATAACAGCCATTAGCAAAGAGGAAACAGAATCTCACAGAGATCCAAAGAGAGTCTATAAAATGAGATAAGGTTGCTTCATAACTTTTTTTATTTTATTTATTTCTTTCTCTTTTTTTTTCTTCTCTACAATTTTTAATTCTGCCTTACAATAGATGCTAACTTAATACCTTTCATACGGCATATCATTCTACAATTTTAACTCAAGTGGAGCTAAAAGGTCAGACTGACACTATACACACACACTCACCATACCTACATACATCATCCCATTTATTTACAACTTTGTTAATTTATTCCACTTCCATTTGTTTCCTACTTTTTTGCCTTTAGAAGTCTGCTCTGAAAGTCAGTTTGAACCTACCAACAGTATAAGTATTCACCCAATAGTGCACACTCTAGGCCATTATAACTTTATAGCATGGTATTTAACCTGCTTAGGATCACGTGATTAAAATCACAAGGGAACCTTCAAAATACCTCATGTCCAGGCTAAATCCCAGGCCAACTGATTCAAAAACTTTGAGGGCAGGATCCAGCTATCAGTTGTTAAAGCTCCCAGTTAATTCCAACATAGAGCTACGTGGAGAACCCCAGTTCTAGAACTGACCCAGAATGCAATGGTCCTCAAAAAGGGCAACAGTCTTAAGTGAAAGAGGAGCGAATCTAGGAATAGCCCCAAGCGGAAAAGTCCTTGACCATTCTTTTGTAAGTCCCATGAATGAAAAAGAGGTATGTCCCCTTCTTTCCCCCTTCCTAGGCATGTCCTAGAGGTATGTCCCCTTCTTTCCCCCTTCCTTCCTAGGACATACCTAGAGGTATGTCCCCTAGAAAGGGTGTCAAGGAAGTTTAGGAACTGAAGCAACCCAAAATGTTTTAACAAGTTGTTAACAACTAAGCCTTTTATAACTAGGACAGTTGTAAAAATTGAATAATCTTATCCTTGATTATCTTACCATCTTTATTTTACAAAAAGTCTACATGCTGTAAATCCATAAAAGTGAATTCCTATGAAAGTTAGAAAATCTTGTGTAGAGTATCTTAGTTGTAGTTGCCGATACGCACTTTTTTGCTAACCTGATGGGCAGTCGACTGTCCTAATCAGCTGCTAACACGTTGAAAATGTTAACACACACACACACACACACACCTGCATTAGAAGGTAGGTTGGATGAAATACTTTCAACACAAGAAGCCATTATAAACAGGTGAAACTAAAATGGCAAACTTGGTGCTGGTTTTCGTAATGTTTTGCACATCCTCAAAGCCAACCCACCTGCCAGGCAGGGAGGTGATATTTAAATCTACTACCGATTCCAGCGAAGGGAGGTGGCCTCCGGGAACGTGGCTTTCAGAAGTCCTGCCGCTTCTGCAGAAACCCAGGCGCTACGCTGCTCCCGCCCGCACCCGCACACCCAGCCGCCCTCGTCCCGGGAACACCCAGACACTGCCCTACTACGAACGCCCCCGACTCGCGGGGCGCTCTTTTTTCCAGACTCCATCCCTGGCGCAGAGGCGCCCCGTCCGCTGCAGTCCCCTCGTCCGGCTTAGACAACCCAAGCCCGGCCCACGGGAGGAGGCGGCCGCCGCTCGCCACCCGCGGTCGCCAGCATCCCCGCGCCGCTCCCCACCACCCGTGCCCCGGCGCCTCGGCCAAACCCTCAGCCTCACCGGCGCGCGCGGCCTCGCGCGTCCCTTCCTGCGCACCCTTCCCCGCACCCCGGCCCCGCAGCCTTCGCACCTGTAGTGTTGCCGTCCGCCCAGCTCCGGCGCTCGCCGGCGAGGAGGCACAGGAGGAGCAGCGGCAGCCGCAGAGCGGGCGGCGGCCCCCGGAGCCCCCGCAGGCCGGGCAGGGCGCGCATGGCGCCGGCAGGTCAGCCGCGGTCCTCGCGCACCGCCGTCGGTGGCCAAAGTTTGCGCACACTCGCCTGTCGCCCGGTGCCTGCTGCCGGTCCCGGGGGCGGGACACGCGACAAAAGGCAGAGTGGGAGGGGCCCGGCCGCCCAGCCCTCCCCCCCTGAGACGCTCTCACTGCGTCCGAAGCCGACCCCGGACTGCGCCCCGTCCCCCATCAATTATGCAGCTCGGCGGCCGCAGCGGGCGTGTCCGGATGTGCCGGAGCCACCTCCGCGCCGTATCCTCTCCCGCCTCCTCCCTCCCGGCTCCCGCAGGTCTGCGCGGGAGCTTGCTGAGGACGCGGCAGGTGATGTCTAGCTCGTCTCCTGCAGGACAGCTTGCAACTCCTAATGGGTGTGTAAGTACATATACAATCTACAGAGTATCCTTTACAGTTACTTCGTCTGAGGCGAGGTGCACTTATTTACTTTGATGGGACAGATGAGAGGAAGGACAACACTTTTCTGCTCCCCCCGCACGCCCCCCCGCCGCCCCGGACATCCCTGGGTTATTAAGAAGATTAATGCTTGCGCAGGTGGAAGGCGCTATCCAGCTGCCCTGCCTCCTGGACGAGTCTTTCTCTCTCTCCCTACCAAACGCTCACACCTTCCCCACCAGTCTCTGAAGACTTAGCCGGTTCTCCCTAGATTAAGGTTTCGGAGTCCCAAGGCCCCACAGTGTCTGTTTTTCTTTTCCTATTGTTTGCTTAGCCTAACAGCTTTTAAGGAGCCACCTAGAGGTCAAGAAACAAAAACTACCGAAAGTAGATACTGTGTAAACAGCGCAAGCCTGTTGACCTTCGTCGGACTGGAGCATTGTTTAAGATAATGCTGTCTCCTAGGGGCTCCTGGGTGGCTCGGTGGGTTAACCCTCTGCCTTGGGCTCAGGTCATGATCTCAGGGTCCTGGGATCGAGTCCCGCATGGGGCTCCCTGCTCAGCGGGGAGTCTGCTTCCCTTCCTCTCTCTCTCTCTCTCTCTCTGCCTGCCTCTCTGCCTACTTGTGATCTCTGTCAAATAAATAAAGTCTTAAAAAAAAAAAAAAAAAGGCTATCTCCTACTCAGCAAGGCTGTAGCAAGGCTGTAGCAAGGCTGTAGCTTGGAATTTTCTATGCTCCCGACCAAATAAAACTAAAAACTATCAGAGAGGGGAGGAGAAATCTACATTCTAAACGTAAAAGAACAGTTAAGATCTGATGATTCTCCAGGTTGTTAAAAAACATTAAAGGTTTTTTTTTTTTTTTAAAGCAGTTCTCATAAGTCTTGTTCCCTTTTACTTTGTTTTAGAATGCCAGGTTTGATATTCATATATTCATTACATATCAGTGTCAAAAAAAAAAAAAATAGATTGAGGGGCGCCAGAGTGGCTCATCTTGTTAAGCAGCTGCCTTCTGCTCAGATCGTGATCAGGCGGTCCTGGGATAGAGCCCTGCATCAGGTTCTCTGCTTAGCAAGGGAGTCCACTTCTCCCTCTTCCTCTCTCCCCTCCCACCCCCGCTTGTCCTCTTGCTCTTCCCCTCTCTTTTAAACAAATAAAATCTTAAAAAGAAAAAAAAAGATTGAAAGATCATGTCAGACACAAACTTTGAAAACTGAAGTGCTAAACAAGAGCTATGCTTGCTTCACAGAGGAATGGTTCATTTTTAATTGGTAGGTATCACTAAAATATGCCTGTTTCCAGTTTAATATTATACAGGGAAAATTTGAGAGGCATATAGATTATTTAAATTGGTGTTAATAGAATCTGAGTAATAAAGTCCATTAAGCATAGTAATACCTAATTAATATTAAATATCTGCCAAATGTCAGGCACTGGGTTCAGAAGAGGTTGGACATACTGCAAGAAGTATGCACATGCGCGCGCACACACACACACACACCTACAGAACTATTAATCTATGAACTACAAATCTCAGGAAAACCTCTTCTCAGTGAGCAAATTATGGTTATGATGATTAACCCTTTCTGAACAAAGCCTTATAAGAAACCCTGTAGGACTAACATTTTCCATCATGACTCTCTTAGGACCTTGACCAGACTTGCTACACTCACATTGCCTGATGGTTGCTAAATCACACCCCTGTCTTTCTGTCCTGCATCCTGTCTCAGGATTGACTACAATCATTTGTCTAGACCTTTGGAGTTTTAACGGTGAGCTCTTCTCCAAACAAGCTGAACATTGACTGACCTTCCCTAGTTGGTCCGATTAGCTCAAATTCACTTTACTTCAAATGAGTTGATCTCATTCAAAGAAAGATCATCTTCTCTGTTGAACCAATGTGTTCATGAATTAGGGAAAAGTGACTTGCCCAAGCTAAGACTAATTCTACAGTCACTTTTGTTGTTACAGCGAAATAAATTGAGAAATAAATATAATGCTTGGTTTGCTAAGCATTTTGGACATCTTTTCCCCATTGTTAACTGCTTTATTTTTAGAGAGTTAATGTTTTTATTCTTATCCCAACTTCACTTCATTTTTTTCAAATGTTCTTTATTCTTTAAAACCAGCTTATATGATACCTTCCTTGTATGGCTTTTTCTGACCTTTCTAATCCAAATCAACCGTTCTTTGCATGATGAGTTAAATATGGCCACAAATACATTGACACTATCCTCATCATGAGGGGGTAAAAGGGTCCTGTGGTTCCTTTCTTCAAGCTGGGTGGTCTCCCTGACCTCCCTGACCTATCGAATATTGCAACAGTAACATTGTGAGAGTTTCCTGAACCAAGCCACAAGAGCATCCACTTACTTCCTCCCTGTTCTTACAAGACAGCTGCCAGGAAAGAAGTATGACTGAGTTGAGAGCAACATGCTGTGAGAAGCCCAAACCACACAGAGACAACAATGAGATGATACCTGGAGAGGCCAAAGGGCAGCAAGGTGCTAGATCTGTGTGTCTCAGAGCCTCAGGCAAGGCCAGCCCCCAGCTGAGTACCACACAGTGATCCCAGTTGATACTTCTTGATACTTTTTGAAGGAGAAATGCCCAGCTGAGCCCTGCCTAAACTCCTGGCCCACACAATTGGGAGATAACACTGTTGTTTTAAACCACTAAATTTTAGGGTAACTTGTGTCACCACACTAAATGATCCAAACACTGTCCTCTGAACGCATACTGTCCCTACAGTTAATCTGACAACTAATAATTTATAGTCTTGTGACTTGATCTTCATTATTGGCTTCAAGTTACATTTAAATATTTTATTAGTATTCAGCTCATTATATAATTATATCTTCTTTCCCAATTCCATTACAACTCTTTTCAGTACTTCAAAATAGTTCCACAAGTCTTTGTATTACCTGCACTATCTTAAAATAAATAGTACTCCTTGTGTGCTCTCTTTTTTACTTATTAGAGAATCAGTTAAGAAATACATTTTTTCTTTTTTTCCCCCCTAAAACTTGTGTTTGTGGAATAATGCTAAAAAATTCTTATTTTTATTTTCTTTTAGGATATAAGCTGTTGTTGAGTGAAAAAATGTGTGACAGGGTACTAGAAAGGGGTGAAAATGAGAAGGGGAATGTGGATGTGGGTTACCTCTTATGGAAGGCAATATTTAATTTTTTTAAATTATTATTGAAGGAAACATTACATCAAACAGTAATAGGTGAAAGGACGTGTTTCACTGTATCAATGCCAACAAGTCAAAATGTCTATCTTTGTCAATCTGACAGTTGACAAACAGCATGAATTTACAGTTTAACTTCTATTTGTTTTATTGTAAGTTGGGGTGAGCTTTTTTAAGATGTGAAAATATCATGTCCAAATGTTGTTGCAAACAACAAAATCCAGTCTGGCTAGTTTCAGCAGAAAAATAAGCACTTAAAGTTTATTAGGTACTACTTGGGATTGTTGAAAAAAACAGACTCGAGGATAAACTTCCAGAAGCACCAGGATTCATGCAGTAGACTCACCAAATATCGATACCATGGATGTGTCCGCCATCAAACAGGAGATGCTGGGGACTCCATACCCTATTGCTTCTACCCCTGAGGCCACTGCAGGGCAGCAACTGGCCCATGCAATGCCCACTGCTACCTTCACCAGCCAAATGGGAGTGCTGCTGCGCTCCTCTGCTCCTCTTGGAATCAGTCTCCCTCCCCTAGGAGTGCCCAAGGCCAGAGTGCATGCTAGCTTCAAGACAGGCTGAGTGTTTGAGCTCTGACCTCAATGGGAGAAGGCAGGATTCCTAACATGAAAATCTCCCCAAATATAGAAATGTTTTCAAAATAGGGCAAGATGCCCTGAATATCCACTCCAGTCCTCCGCACTAGGACAGGCAACATTGCTTCATACTTGTTCTTTGAAACAAAAGCAGACGCTCCCCAACTTAATACATGAGGTACTCACTTCGAATGCGGACACCCCATTCTACCCAGAAAGAAGCCTGTCTCATTAGAAGGGGACGCTGGATCCCTGACTTGGACAGATGTCTGGTCCAAGGTTCTGGGTCGGGAACTAGTAGTATATTCATTTCACATACATTTTTGTAAAATGTGCTAAAGTAAACACTTTAACTGGAATTATTAAATATTTATTAAATAATATTAAATAATAATATTTATTAATAATAATATCAAATATTTATTAAAATAATTATCAAATAATATTTATTAAATAATAAAAATAATATTAAATAATATGACCATGTATTTCTACTCCAGCTGCTCTTGCAATTCACTTTCCATGTCAGATGGCATCCTCTGAATGTTTTGGGGATCCTGCTAAGAGGAAGTTGAGTTAAGAACACATTTCATAGGGATTATTATAACATAGTTTTGCATTTTGTAGTCCCTTTGGTATAAGCAGTAAGTTATTGCTGGTCACCCAATCAGAAGTGGCTTAAAAAGCATTACAGAACTTTTGCTGTGTAACCCAACCAGCCCTATGACTTAATCGGCTCTCTGGGCATCCCAACTTAAAGGTGAAGAATCAGAGACCAGATCCCGATACGCTCTGTATGGTCACTTGGCACCAGAAGTAAGTCGGTAGAGAGGGAGAAGGATCCCATTGCCAGATCAAAGGTGTAATGGACTGAATTATATCCCCCGTACCCACCCAATTCATATATTGAAGCTCTAACCCTCAGTAGCTTAGATTGTAACTGTGTTTGGAGATAAACCCGTAAAGAGGTAATTAAGATTAAATGAAGTCATATGGGTAGGCATGGGATCTGATGGACCTAATCCAGTATTGCACCCTTATAAGAAAAAGAGGGCACCTGGGTCTTTCAGTTGGTTAAGTATCTAACACTTGAACTCAGCTCAGGTTTTGATCTCAAGGTCATTAGTTTAAACCCCATGTTGGAATCCACCCTGGGCATGGACCTTATGCTAAAAAAAAAAGGAAAGACACCATAGTCAGGACACACATACACACACAAAAAAAGGTTGTGTGAGGACATGAGGACATAAACTGATGGCAGCCATGTGCAGGCCAAGGAAAGAGGCCTCAGGAGAATCCAAACCTACTTCCATAATTTGTCACTATCTACTTAATTTTTGGTAATAACTTTTCCTAGTATGCTTTTTGTCTTGTGACTTTATCACCCAAAATTATTTGTTATGTAGTCTAACTAACCAGTATTTTTAAAAAATGGTCCATGTTTTTGTCATACCTAGAAAAGCCTTCATTGTTTAAAGAAAAAAATAAAGTCATCCTAAGTTTTCTTCCATTCTTTTTTGCGTTCTCTTTTTTATGTTTGCAATTCATGTTAATATAAATGCTAATCTTTAAAAATGTAAATTTACTATGTAAATTTATGGTAATAATTATGACTTATCTTCCTGTCATCTTCAGCCATCTTTTATTTTAGAATTTTATGTCATGTTTGATTTTTGGCAATAAACTAACCAGTCATTTAAATAAATTGTTCATGGGCGCCTGGGTGGCTCAGTGGGTTAAAGCCTCTGCCTTCAGCTCAGGTCATGATCCCAGGGTCCTAGGATCGAGCCCTGTGCTCAGCAGGGAGCCTGCTTCCTCCTCCTCTCTCTCTCTCTCTGCCTGCCTCTCTGCCTACTTGAGATCTCTGTCTGTCAAATAAATAAATAAAATCTTTGAAAAATTAAATAAATAAATGAATAAATACTTCATTTATTATTTGTTTAATTTTGCTGACTATTTCTCATATTTCAAGTTATGTCAGAGAAGTGACGATGTTTAGTTAAGATTATGGGGAGGAGTGGCTAACCAAACATGTGAATAAGAAGGGATATTAAATAATCTGTATATGTCCAATTATCTGAATATTTGCCTGATGAAAGTAAAGATTTCATGCTGGACTGTATCTTAAGAGCTGCAGCTCATGTTCACATTTTGGATTTGAAGGAATTTATAGAAGGCAAAATCAAGATGTCAAAACACTGATCCCTAAAATTTTACCTCAACATTTCCAATGTTGGGGGGGCAGATGGTGAGAGAGAACATTTTTCATTATAAACGACTAAAGTTTCAATTTATATCCGAATATTTGACTTTATGTATGGAGTTTTATCTCAGAATAGAACTAGCATATTATTTCCCATAACGTTTTAATTGTTTTGTTATTTTTTAAAAAAATTAAAATTAAGTTAGATAAAACTAATTCATCTCTATGACTAGGTATTTGGCCATTTGTGGTGATCTTGTTTTTTCTTAAACTGTTGCAGAGAAGGCATACTCTATTTTAGGATCAGCAGCATGTTAGGTGTTCTATAAATGTCTTTTTGAAGATGGGTGAAATAGATAAGCAGTAACTCTGGGTTTGGCTTCTGATACAAAGTAGCTTTATATGCATTCTAGAAGATTAATGGTTGCTCAGGAGAGTTAATAAATATAGGTTTTTGTTTGTTAAGGAACTTTTGACCAAAAGGGAAAGGCAGAATATTTAGTTCTTCTCAGTGTAGAAAATTTAGCAAAAATGGGTGCCTGGGTGGCTCAGTGGGTTAAGCCTCTGCATTCGGCTCAGGTCATGATCTCAGGGTCTTGGGATTGAGCCCTGCATCCAGCTCTCTGCTCTGTGGGGAGCCTGCTTCCCCCCCTCTCTCTCTGTGCCTGCCTCTCTGCCTTCTTGTGATCTCTGTCTCTGTCAAATAAATAAATAAAATATTTTTTTAAAAAGGAAAATTCACAAAAATGGAGATAGTATATGAAAAAGAGAAACCTCTGTGTGTGGATGAGACAGGCTTGTTGATTTATACTGGTTAAAAGAATATTTATTTGAAAGCAGTGGTTTTGAGTCACAGCACTACCATTTCATCTTTTTATGAATTTAGAAATAGTCACCACTCCAAAGTTCGGTTTCCTTTCCTATAAAACAAGGAAATAGTACATAACTGCCAATGTTGTAAAGAAAAAATGTTTTGGCACTATTGCAAACTATAAAACAAAATATGTGGATGTTTGTTGTAATGATTTTGTTGTTATTACCACTATTGTTATAGATTGCACAATAGTGGTACTTTTTTTTCTTGAGGTAATTTTGTGCAAAAGGCATCCAATTTGGAGCTGTGCCTTCTGCACTGGAGCTTGGAATAAACGCTACCAAGTCTGTAAGGAACAGATTTTATTGGCAAAACATATAATGGATGTGATCACCAGAAAGAAAGGCAGAAGTTGGCCAATACCTCCCCTTATATCCCACAATACCATGAAGAGTCACGCTAACACCAGAATATTCTACTGGACATACAATGCAAGTTTAACATTCAGGGGAAGGACCCTATCCCACTGTGCATAAAGAGGAGCCACTTTGATAGATTTTGTAGCCAAGACATTCAGAAATGGTGGAGAAATACCAGCTTCCAACACACTGTGACCTTGGTGCCCATGCAAAGCTAGATTTAGGCACAGTTACTTTTGGAGGGAGGGGAAGGAAGAGTAAAAAGCAGTGTTAGAATAAGGAGAATTGTGTGAAGTTTAATTTAGAAACAGATCCCTGAACCCCCACCTGAATTGTATGTTGTTGGGCAAAGGCCCTTTTCCCACCCTCAGAGAAAATGGAAGAGAGGAATCTAAGGGTCGTTAGTCTTGGATCTGCAGATTTGAAGGTGTGAGTACTCAGGACTGGACACCTAATTTGTGGGGTTCAGAGCAAAACTAAAATGCATACCCGTTGTTCAAAAATTACTAATGTTACGATGACTCCATAGAGAATTAAACCATGTATCCAGCCCTGATTAGGATAGGATTCAGTGTGACTGTACAAGTTTGTTCTGTCTCTGTAGAGCTGCTGCATGGGTACTTCACTGAAAATAGGAAGATCAGTCAGTGTCCTCAAACACACTGAATGCTAGATGCTAAAAACCTTTTTTTCTCTTTCCTTTTTTTTTTTTTTTTAATTTAACTATACCTGACACACAATGTTACATTAGTTTTAGGTGTGCAACATGTTGATTTCACAACTCTATGTATTATGTTATATTTACAACAAGAGAGCTACCATCAGTCACCATAAGACGATTATATAACACATTAACTATATTCCTTATGCTGTAACTTTCATTTCCATGACTTATTCAATCCATAACTGGAAGCCTGTATCTTTTTACTAATTGACTATTACCTTTACCCTCCAGATAGGAGATTAAAAGAAGACTTTCAGGTGTATGTGACCAGCCTAAGAGTCCCCAAAGTATTTAAGATGATCTTCAAATGAATCTCAAAGTCAGAAAAGTCCCATATATTTGTTCTGAATGATTAAAATAAAACTTTTAATCCCTACAGTCTTGAACAAGAATAGATAAAAAAGATCACCAAACACCCAAGGAAAAGATTTAATATGGAAACAGAAACCAAAACAGAAGAAACTTAACTTATTAGTAAAAATTATATACAGACAAGAAATTTCAGTAGAAAATTATCATAAAAATCCTCAGATTAATAAATGATATTCCATCTATGAAAAAAAGAACAAGCTATTATGAGAAAGAACATTTTGGGGGGGAAATTAGATTTTAAAACATGATGAAAGAAATGAAAAGGTTTGGGAAAATAAAGTTGAGGAAAACCTCACAGAAAATAAAGCAGAAGGACAGAGAGATGGCTGTAGGAAGAGAAAAAAGGTAATATTGTATAATTAGTCCAGGAGGCCCAATATCCAAATAATAGAAATATAGAACAAAGAAAATTGAGGAAATCAATAATGAAATAATTCAAAAATTAACTAAATCTGAAGGAAATGCAGGCTGAATGTTTCCACCAAATTCCCAGTTGAATGAAAATAGACTCATATCAAGGACATTACTGTGAAATTTCAGAACACTGTGGATAAGGAGAAATCATACTGGTTCACTAGAAGGGGATATGGTAAAAAAAAAAAAAAAGAGTAGTTTTGATATTCTTTTTTTTTTTTTAAAAGATTTTATTTATTTATTTGACAGAGAGAAATCACAAGTAGATGGAGAGGCAGGCAGAGAGAGAGAGGGAAGCAGGCTCCCTGCTGAGCAGAGAGCCCGATGCGGGACTCGATCCCAGGACCCTGAGATCATGACCTGAGCCGAAGGCAGTGGCTTAACCCACTGAGCCACCCAGGCGCCCCAGTTTTGATATTCTTAATAGAAGAGAAACACCTCCAAAATTCTGCAGAGAAATGTTTCCAAGCTAGAGTTATAGGCCCTGTTGAAATGTCAACTAAATGTGAGTACAAAATAAAAACATGGTAAAGTATGAACTATCTCAAAAAATTTATCTCCCATCCATACTTGTTTTCAGCAAGCTACTGAAGAAAGTCCTCCTCAAAATCAAGAGAGTAAGTCTAATTAAAGGGGGAAATATGGGAACAGGAAGGAAGATCCTAGGATGAGAAACAATTACAAAAAATATCTCAGACTCATCAAAACACAGAAGAGTAGTGAGGAAAGTATGATTAATACTTTATGTTAATTAGAAATCCTACAGTATTCTTTTATTAAATATAATTTTTGTTGGTTGCTCTTTCTATATGAAATCTTTTCCTTGGGTGTCGGGTGATCTTTAGCTGTTTATTCTTGTTCAAGATTGTGGGAATGAAAAGTTTATTTTAATCACTCCGAACATATAACATGGGACTTTCCTGACTTTCAACTTCATTTGAGAAGTGTTTTTTTTTTAAGATTTTATTTTTAAGCAATTTTTACACCCAACATGAGGCTCCAACCTACAACACAAGATTAAGAGTCACACACTCCACTGACTGAGCTAGCCAGGCACCCCCACTTGAAGATTATCTTAAATGTTTTTGGGGACCCTTGGGCTGGTCGTATACTCCTGAACATATAATTTTTGGTAGACACACATAATTATACAAAGGAACTTTGTTTTATTTCTAGTTTACCAAATGTTTTTGTACTTAACAGATTCTTTTGACTCAATCGCTCCTGATCAATTACCTTTAAAAGTAAAATTTAAATAGAAATTGCATCAATTTATAGATTAATTTGGGGAGGATTGACATCTTTGTAATGCTGAGTCCTCTCTGTTTTGTTATCACCATTTTATTGAGTCTTGAGAAATTTTAAATTTTCCTTCTTGTAAGTTTTACATGATTTTAGGTAAATCTACTCACAAAGGGGTACGTGGGTGGCTCCGTCAAACGACCAACTTTTGATTTTAGCTCTGGTCATGATCCTGGGATGGAGCCCCGAGCTCCAGGTGCCATGCTCAGTGGGGATTCTGTTTGAGGATGCGTTCCCTCTCCCTCTGCCCCTCCCCCAGCTCACACTATCTCTGTCTCTCTCAAATGAATAAATAAATCATTAAAATATATTCATGAGTATATAATTCATAGCATTTTGTTTTTGTTTTTGTTAAAAGTATTTTAAAATAGGGGGTGCCTGGGCAGTTCAGTGGGTTAAGCCTCTGCCTTCAGCTCAGGTCGTGATCTTGGGGTCCTGGGATTGAACCCCACATTGGGCTCTCTCCTCTGCAGGGAGCCTGTTTCCCCCTTACCCTCTGCCTGCCTCTCTGCCTACTTATGATATATCTCTCTCTCTCTCCCCCTGTGTCAAGTAAATAAATAAATAAAATCTTTAAAAAATGTATTTTAAAATAAATGCCTGTATTTTGTTATTTCTATAAATTTAAAAAAAAAAGTGGGCTCCCCACTCTCTATCATTCCCCGTCCTTGTGTTCTCATTCTGTCCTCCAGCTTTCTCAGTAAGCAAGCACAGAACCCCAAGACCACCCTTGACACCTTCAGCCACTCTGTGCGTGCCAGAGCATCCCCCCTTCCATGCAGTCTTACTGTCCCCAGCATGGCCTCTTGTCTCCTCCTTTATGCTGCTGCTATTGAGCAACATGAGGCTGGTGGGGTCTGGCTCCAGCCTCACCCTGGCCCCAGAGCTGTTGCTAGGCCCCTGGCAGGCTCCCTGGCTGCTGACGCACACCCGGGGCTACATGGCCCATCCTGGCCTGCTCCCGAGTCCGCTGCTCCTGCCCACGCCATGTCAGTGTCAAGAGGGCAACCTGGGCACATGGCAGCTCCTGCATGCCTCTGCCCTGCTGCCCTTGGCTGCTGGGCTAATAGGTGTGTTGCTGACAGGTCTCGGGGTGTTCAGTGCTGCTGTTGGCTACACCTCCATGCCTGTCCAGCTGGCCATGCTGGCTGAGCAGAGTTACCCCTTCGACCTCCCCAGGGGTTCCTATCACTGTGGCTGCTGCTATGGCTGCTGCTGGCCTTGCACCACTGCTCAGCTCTGAGCCACCCTTCCTGTAGCTGTTCTGCAGCCTATGTGGGGCCTGGCTTATGCAGCTGGGACCTTGCAGTGCCTGGAGCTCTCCCAGCTGAAGCCATGAGCGCTGCAGGAGGGCCTCTTGTGCAGGGCCCTGGCAGGGCACAGGCCACTCTGATGCCTTCCCACCCCACATGGCCTGGCTGAGCTGCCCACCTGGTCCCCATCCAATTGGAGTGAGGTCTCTTGCCCCTGGACTTCCTTACATGGCCTCCCGTCCCAAAGTGAAGGCTCAGCCCAGCTCCTGCCAGGCCTGGGGCCTGGGTAGCAGATCTGGGAGGGCTACGGAGAGGGGAGCCCAGCCTGGGCTTAGCCCAGCTTCTCCTCAGGGACTCCACTGTGGGCAGCCCGAGAGGAAGAGATGCTGCAGGAGGGGATCCAGGCCTCACTCGTGAGGGGCCCGCACAGTGTCCTCAGAGCCCATGATGGCTGCCTAAGTCCAGTCTCTGTGGCTGCAGCAGCTGGAGCACATGGGTTCCCCACAGAGCTGGCAGTGGTGGCATCGACAGCCACGGGCCGCATGGAGGGTGCCGTGAGTCACTGCTGGCTGGGGGCGTGGGGAGCGAGGTGGGCACTGAAGTCCTGGTGACTCAGGGGAGGGGTTGTCTGCCCACCCCCAAGGGCCCTGGTCCTCTGTAGCACAGGCAGACCCTCAGGTGACCACAGCCTTGGCCTGTGAGTGGGTAGTGTAAGGACCTATTTAGAAACTATCCCTGCTCCCCTTCCCCTAGGGGATTTACTTGGAAACAAGTCCCAGGTAACAAAAGCCCAGACATAAGGGTGGGTCAGGCCAGGTGGAGACATCCGATCAGTGCGCCACTCCTAATCAAGCTGTAATAGGCTGGGTCAAATGTCTACTAGGGTAAATTGTAACTCAGTTGGTCACTTAGCATCGCTATGGAGTTTCCTGTGTGTGTTACAATCTCATTGGCCACCTGGGCCTGGCCAGGCCCGACTGCATGGTTTTTGCCCTTAAAAGCTAGTCTGTGAAACAGAGAAGGTTTGCCCTCTCTTGTAAGAGGTGTGGCCCCCAACGTTTGGTTAGATTCTTTTTTTTTTTTTTAAAGATTTTATTTGTTTATTTGACAGACAGAGATCACAAGTAGGCAGAGAGGCAGGCAGAGAGAGAGAGAGGAGGAAGCAGACTCCCTGCTGAGCAGAGAGCCTGATGTGGGACTCGATCCCAGGACCCTGAGATCATGACCTGAGCCAAAGGCAGCGGCTTAACCCACTGAGCCACCCAGGCGCCCCTAGATTCTTGAAGCTTGGCGTGAAATAAAGCTTTGCTTGACCTTTGCTTTGTATCAGTCTTGCTCCTTTAATCATGGACCCATTATTGGGGCATACCAGGTAGTCTACCCAAGCTCCCGTTCTGTCTGCAGAGAGTCACAGTGTGATATAGGAGAGCCCCCCATCCACCCCACACCCCACCCTGGCACTGCCTAGAATAAATACCAGTTTGCTTCCCCCCCACCCAGAACAAGTATTATCATATATATTATCTTCTAAATAGTCACCTTACTAAATTATTTTGTTCCTTTTAATAGTTTTTTAATTGACTTTCCAGGATTTTCTATGTAGAAAATCACACAAATTGTAACTAATGGTGACTTTTTTTTGTTTCTCCCTTTCGATATTTATTTCTCTTATTTAAGTGCTTGTTTTATCACATTTGGCCCCACATTTTCATGCAATAATCATGGTACTTAATTTGAAACAATAGAATAAACCAGATTCTGGTAAATTTTGGCAAAACAAAACAGTAAAAATAGCTCAAGGAAAACTGGAGAGCCATATTTGGAAAATAAGTATGATATTAGTGGAGGAAAAGAGAAACAATTCAGTGAAGAATAGAGAGACAAAAGGAGACACTCCTGTACGTGAGAATATACACAATGTTTCAGAATAGTGAGGAATAGAAAGATAATCCAATAAATTAGAGGCTAATGTGTTATCCACTTTGATAGATATATTTAGGTTCTTATCACACACATCATATGAACTGATAAATTCTAAATTCATGAGAGTTCTAAAGATAAAACTATAAAATTGTGTAAAAGCTATAGGATACACAGATTATCTTAGTGATAGAAAAGGACATTAGAAATACAGAAAAAGACTGATATTTTTGACTACATAAAAATTTGAAGAAAATTTATACATGATGAAAGACACCACAAGATAAAAAACAAAATACAGATTAGGAGAAAATATGTACAGTGTGTCATCTATAAAGAGTTAATATCCCTAATATTAAAAGAACACCAATATGTTGGGAAAATTGGACAGCCACATGCAGAACAATGAACCAGAACCATTTCCTTACATGATACACGAAAATAGACTCAAAATAGATAAAAGACCTAAATGTGAGACAGGAATCAGTCAAAATCCTAGAGAACACAGGCAGCAACCTCTGTGACCTTGGCTATAGCAATTTCTTGCTAGACATGTCTACAAAGGCAAGGGAAACAAAGGCAAAAATGTACTATTGGGACTTCATCAAGATAAAAGGCTTTTGCACAGCCAAGGAAGCAGTCGACAAAGCCAAAAGACAACGGACAGACTGGGAGAAAATATTTGCAAGTGACATATCAGATAAAGAGTTAATATCCAAAATCTATAAAGAGCTTATCAAACTCAACACCCACAGAATAAATAATCCAATCAAGAAATGGGCAGAAGACATGAACAGAGTATAAAATCATCAGTACAAATGATGAGGACTCCACTTTAAAATAAAGTGGCATGGGATACATTTGGGGCAATATATAAGTGGATTAAGATTAGTCTTAAAGATCTGGGTAAGAAAGAGTTCATTGCACTTTCTCAGCTTTCTTTGTGAGTACCCAAATAACAAAGATCTCAGTTCATAGCTTCTGCAATGAATTTCTGCAAGGATCAGAAATAAAAAGGACAGATGGAGCCATCAGCAAAGTCAATGGCACAGTCGCAGCCTGAAAAGCAAGCTCATTCAGATCAGGGCACCCTTGGAGAACCCAAGTGTACAACAAGCTCTTCAGAGTCTCAGCATCTTCCAGACCTTTGAGGGGACAAATTACATTCTCCATCTGTTTGTAGCCCAGCCAGGCTTCTTAGCCAAAAGAGAAGAGCTCTGTTGTCTTGGGATGCTTTGAAAAAATATTTTAGAAGTGCTGGTCCCTTTTCGTTGAAGCAAAGAAACAGGGCAGACCAGGGCAAGGGCGTGAGTCTGAGCGAATGTGCCCCAGCATGCTGGCAAAGAGGATCTGGAAAGTTTTGCCACCATCGTGAAATCAGGTAGGATGGCCAAAATACTGGCTGCAACACCTGGAAGACAGTGTTGCTGATCCCTATGCCATGGTGCTATCCTCTCCAGCGGCAGAGATAGCTCCGTAATTTGCAGGACCCAGTGCAGAATGGAAGTGTGAGGTCCCTGTTCAAAAAGCAGGAAGAAGTTACATTCTAAGTACTAAACTATAAAGCTTTTTACCTTTCTTCTGTGGTCTCGCTCTGGACTTCTCCTACCATTTTTATTTGTTCTGTAATGTTCTAAGTAGAAAAAAAAAAGTTAAGTACTAGAAAGAATTTTACCATTCAGCTTTATATTGTTCAATACCAGATTAGATGCAAATATAAGAATGTATAATTCACATGCAGAGTCACTGAAATTACACAATTCATATGCCATAGTTCATACCTACATGTTTTTGGTTCTTACAAAGTGAGTTAAAATGTTACATAAAAGTAATTCTGCTGTTTTTATTTTGCTTCTTGGCACATGCACATTCCACCAACACCCTACCTTCAACTTACTGATGAGCAAAGAAGAAATGAAAGGGAAAAGACCTAAGGGTTACCCTTTCTTCCTTTATGTCATTTTCAGTGTAAGTGCCAATGAGGACGGATAGTTTACATGTATTGATTCCAAAGGTGATGCATTCTTTCATCTAGCATTTATTAATGGAGATTATTTGATAGTAATCTACCAAATTTAAGAAATTACAATGTACATATAATAAATACATATTCTATCTCAGTATTTGTTTTCCTGAATACCTGAGTCAAGAGATATTAAAGAAACATATTAAGTTACCCTTAAGAGTTACTCATAAATTGAGTTAAATATACTGATAAATGATTCATGCCACATATGTGAAAGTGAGTACTAAAAAAACACAGATATTTTGGATACACATGTAGAACTTTGCAGGCACATGCACACATATACATATGCAAGTGTGCATACCCACACTTGCACATGCACACACACACACACACACACACACTCTCTCTCTCTCTCATGTATTTATTCAACTTTTCCTCCAAACTGAAAATGAATGCATTGTGAAAGACTAAATTCCTCTAGGCTAGTAGGGCAAAAATTCATCTTCATTTTACAATTATTATGCGTACTATCTATAAAAAATACTGTCATTTCTTTACAAAATATTTTGTTTTCACTAAAGATTATATAACATAATAAAACTTTAGAAACTATAAAGATAATATATTTAAAGTTAAGAAAACACTTTACTTATAAACATTATCAGGAATTGCTCTATGAATATATATACCCAACACGGGGCTCTAACACAAAACCCCAAGATCCAGAGTTGCATGCTTCACCAGTTGAGCCAGCCAGGCACCCCAGCCCCAGCCCACTTTAAAAGCAATAATCTTTGGAAGTTTTTGGAGTGCTTTCAAATAACTGATTATGCCCACTAGTGACCCTACCTGTTTCCTATTTCAACAAAGCATTTGTCTTTGAAGTGGAGTATGTGAGATCAGATACTGCTCCACAAGGAACTGAAATTCTAGACACCTGCCCTTCAGTTTCACTTCTCTGTAATCCACTCAAGTTTGTAAAAAGGAAGAGAGGGTAGCATCTACACACAAAGGAAGAGAGGAGTGGAAGGTAAGATAAACCCTCAAGAGTTTATTACTAAAGAATGTCCTAGGTGGAATTCGGTTTCCTTCATGATTTCAGCTCTTCCACTAACTATGTACACATTTCCAGAAAGGAGTACTAGCCTGGTTAGCATCTCTGCGCTCACGGCTACTATGTCCTTGACACCAAGAGCCAAATGTTTTTCTAAAATTTGAATTTCATCAACATTATACTATTTTACAGTGATTTCATGCTATTGGAACACAGCTTTTAGTATTACTTCTTGTTTTCTATATAACATCTTCTATTGGTCTGAGTTATAATTAATCATATAAAACACTTTTAAAATATTTTGCCTCTTTTGCTTGCTGGAAAATATTCAGAGATTCTTAGTTAACAAAACAGTAGTGCCCTCTTGTAATGGAAGGACATGACATGCTCTTAACATAGCTTCATTTTAAATCTCTCTCTCTCTCTCTCTCTCTCACACACACACACACACACACACACACACATGCATCTATATGACGAAAAGTAGATATCTAAAGATATATACACACTTATATAGGTATGTATATAACATATATATTCATATATATTATTTCAAACTCATATATATGACAAAATTTTCAGTTTAAGTATCCCCAAGAATGTGATTGGAAAAGTCAGAAATATTTGACTGAAAGTACAAATTCTTCATGCAAAGCAAAATGTAAGGTGTATTACTCTTTAAAATATGAAGCTATATATAGAACTTAAAAGTTAACAGAACTTTTTAGGCTGTGAACTGACTAGTGTTGTTAAAATAGCAACATAATCCTGTAAAATGGCTGTTCCATTTAACTCTAATTTTCCCAGTCTAAGGTAGAACCTGAGCTTATTTCAATCCCTCTCATTCTCAAATCAAACTATATACCACAAAAAAAAAAAAAGCCAAAAAAATGCACTATAGTTTGAAATCTGCATGTTAATGAAGCAGTGGTTGATTGGTAGAAAAATTTACTGGAAAATATTTTTAAACAACCGAAAATAAAGGTGTCTCAAAATA
The DNA here is from genome assembly GCF_022355385.1 of Mustela nigripes. Classification (NCBI taxonomy): domain Eukaryota; kingdom Metazoa; phylum Chordata; class Mammalia; order Carnivora; family Mustelidae; genus Mustela; species Mustela nigripes. The sequence goes on from NC_081568.1 coordinate 36,063,993, forward strand.
TAGCCAGTGCAGGAAAGTACAATTTTAAGTGTCACCAACTATGGTTAGTTTGATTTAAAAATCAAGACTCAAGGTATACAGTGTTCTACTCTAATACTTCCAGATTGGATTCAAGTCAGCATTGACTTTGAAATTTTTTATGACTTCAGATTTTATGTAGTTATTTTTCTTAGGCTTTTTCTATCTTTAAACTTTTGTGATGGAATGCTTTGAGACATTCCAGGTGATTTTTGTGAGAATAAACTTCATGGACACAAGCTTCCAATTTTCAGGGTTCCTCCCCAACATTGGAGAAATTCTTTCTGCCATTACTACCCATAATTTTCCAGTCTCCACAATTCATTTTTTCTTACAAGCAACCCTTGTTAATATACTTCTTTCATATATACCATTGAATTTGTAAGCCTATAATCTAATTAATATAAAAGAGAAATGTAATCAATAGAAATATAATTTGGAAGGTCTTACTGCCTCAAAATTGTTCTAATTTCAAATAACACCATTGAGGAACTCTGAAATCAAGATGTCAACATCTGTTCGGGGAAATGGACATGGGTGAACTCAGAAAATTTACTCATGTTTGATTTACAGGTGAAGCAAGGGAAGAGCAGTAAAATGTGATCCAGAGACAGAACGAGAACAGACATTTGCTGATGCAGTTCCAACGGTAGGCATCACTAATATCCTAATAGTAGATCACTGGCTTACACTAGACTCATAGATGATTTTTTGTGGTTATGTGTTCATTTGTTTGTCAACAATGACCTCATCCCTTAGATGATGGCTCTCAAACCTAGTTGCACATCACCATTAATTCTGGAAATGTCTCCAAATTCAGTTTTTTAGTACCATCCAGTTCAGTCCACTGAATCAGAATCTTTGGGAGGAAAACCTATACATCTTTTCCTTCTGCCCATCCCTCTCTCCCTTTCTCCCCCCCCCCCCCCACACACACCTTCTTTCCTTCCTCTTTTCCTCTCCTTCCCTTAGGCATATTATAGGAAAAAAATCCATTGGTGCCAGATAAAAGAGAGAAACAAAGAAATAATAAAAAAGAAGAAATCACTGTCAAAAAAAAAAAATCCTTGCTTAAGGGAATAAAAGCAAATAATCAAATAGCTCTGAGTTTCTTTCTCAAGTGAAAAAAATGACAGTTTATCCAACTCATTTAAAAGTTATACGAAACTATTCAAAACCAGAAGAGGCAGCCCCCCCATTTTATTCCTTTTTAAATAAAAACATTTCTTTCAAGATTCAGTGGTCCTCACTTTCATTTTCCTATAATATGTTATTGAAACTCTTGGAGATGCTTCAGCTGAAGGCCCAGTCAGATCATTGGCTTATCTGCCTATTTATGTTTCTGTAATATGAATTCCCAAAGGAAATTTCACGGTCCAAGTTTGTCCCTAACTTTGTTCAATTTACCCCTCCCTTAATTGCTTCCATTGCCTAAAACATCCTTTCCGACCTTATTCATTTCTTGAATTCCTATTTATCCTTCTAAATGAAACTGGTTCATTCAGCAGATAATTCAATTACCGAGAGACTATTTAGTACCAAGAATTGTGATTTGCACAGAAAATACAAATGGAATTAGGCTTTGTCCCTTCATCAAAGATATTACTGTTTAGCTGTTGAGAGTGATAAGTAAATAAACAATTACAGCGACTATGATAAGAATGATGCTAAGAACACTTTGCTAAGGGGTGCCTGGATGGCTCAGTGGGTTAAAGTAGCTCAGGTCATGATCCTGGGGTCCTGGGATTGACCCCCGTGTCGGGTCTCTGCTCAGTGGGGAGTCTGCTTCCCTTCCTCTCTCTCTGCCTTCCTCTCTGCCTACTACTGTCTGTCCAGTGGATAAATAAAATCTTAAAAAAAAAAAAAAGAACACTTTGCTAATACAGCAAGCAACATATAACTAGAAGGCCGTACTAAGGTGAAACTAATAGTAATGTGTGTCTGCAATCTGTTTTTGAACTTCTCCTCTTAATATATTTTTTTAAAGATTTTATTTATTTGTTTGACAGAGATCACAAGTATGCAGAGAGGCAGGCAGAGAGAGAGGGGGAAGCAGGCTCTCTGCTGAGCTGAGAGCCCGATGCGGGGCTTGATCCCAGGACTCTGGGATCATGACCTAAGCTGAAGTCAGAGGTTTAACGCACTGAGCCACCCAGGTGCCCCTGCTCTTAATATTTTTATCATTTGAATGGAAACATAGGAAATATTCCCTTGAGGACTTGAGGGAAAGCAACACAGCAGGTGAGAGATCTAATACGCTAGAGAGCTGAACCAAGATCCAAACGAATGTCAACAGTCTATATTGATGGTCTACAATCAATGTAATCAAATCGAACAAGGGAAACATACAGTATGGGATGGAAGGCACCTACCTAGATAATACTTTTTAACAAAAGATACACAGCTTTAAGAAAATAATTTTTATACGTCATCATGGTCATATGGTTATCTAATATGATACCGTTTATTTAAAGTTCAAAAATGTACAAAAGTAAATAACGTATACATTAGGATGTTAAGAAAAGCAAAGGAATGATAAGCATAAAATTCAGATTAGGGTTTACCTGAAAGAGAGGGGGCATGTGGAGCAATGCAAATACAGCATCTTTGGGAGCAAAAGGGCACCAGCGTCAAGTGGATTGGTAACATCTTACTTCATACATCGTATGTCAGTGCGTGCATGTGTCTGTGTGTGAATTATTTCAAAATTAAATTTGAATATAATAAAAACTTTGGGGTGCCTAGGTGGCTCTGTTGGTTAAGCATCCAACTCTTGGTTTTGGCTCAGGTCATGATCTCAGGGTTGTGAGCTTGAGCCCTGCATTAAGTGGCACACTCCGCAGGGAGTCTGCTTGAAGATTCTCTCTCCCTCTGCCCCTCCCCAATCTCTATAAATAAATAAGTAAACAAACAAACAATTTTGAAAAGAAAATAATAACAACTTATTTGTATAGCAATTGTAGCCATTCAGCTAGAAAAGCAGACTCACTAGGAGGCAAATATATATCATTTGCTACAGAGAATCGGGCAGCTGTGGGAGCCAATTAAGCAACCCCAGCAAGGTGATTGTGGCTGCTTCTAACGCTGAAGCATGGAGTGCACGAGGCGGGCAGTCAGGAAGGGAAGATGGATGTAAAGTGGAGGAGACCAAGGCACAGTTGGAACCCATAAGCCCAAGCCGGAACCCAGAGAGGACAGACTGAAACCACACTCCAGTTTTTGCCTTGGATATTGTTGACAAGTATGTCCTGCAAAATCTCCAGGGTCCTCCATCCCAGAGTTAACAAACGCACTTGACACAGGAGTAAAAGAAGTTGAACTTGGATCCACGGCAAACCAGAACAGTTGCAGATCCTGATTCTCCTTCACCCCAAGAAGGGGATTTAGCAGATTGGAAACAATGTGCGTGAGCTATGATAGAGGGGTTACTTCCCCTCGGCCTTTCCAGTCTCCTAAGTGTCTCCGCTATGGTCCACCCTAGCATACAAAAAGAGAATGGAAAACGTAGTTCCGCATAGCCAAAACAGTAATGACAAACTTTGACATACCAGGCTGTTGTAAAAGAACACCTATCATCCGTTTACTGTATTTGGCGGACAATGTCTACGTTCAGTTCTGAGCATTCCATTTTATAAGAGGGTCTTGGAGAAAATGAAGTGTGATCTGAAGATTTACTCAGAATATCTATATAAGGAAGGTTCTGATGATTCTTAAAGTGTTTATTTATTTATTTATTTGAGGGACAGAGAGTGAGAGAGAGAACATGAGGGGGGAGGTATCAGAGAGAGACACAGATTCCCTGCTGAATGGGGAGCTGCATGTGGGACTCAATCCTAGGGCTCTGGGATCAGTACCTGAGCTGAAAGCTTAACCAAGCAAGCCACCCCTGCACCCCGATTCTTAAGATTTTTAAGGACCTCTCATGTTGAAGAGGTAATAAGTCTTTTTCGGTATGCTATAGAGAATCAGCAATTAAAATGTCACAGAAAGGTAGACTTTTGCTTCCATTAAAAAGCTAAAAATCCCTTTAGACCGCAAGCTCTACAAAGGCAGGAAATTGTGTGTGTGTGTGCTTTCAATTTCCAATGCTCAGTATGTATTTGAATATGTATGAAGTGATAAAAAATGTTTCTTGGATTAGCCAATTAATTAACGGACAACTGGGACAGTTTTCTAACAAATAAAATAGAACTAGCTAACTGTAAAATAGACTATGCACATATTACATAATTCCATTTTATCACAGCAGAGTAAACACACCATCTCTTCATAAGCATACGTTCTTTCAAGGTTGTAAAAATCAGATAACAGGAAAGTTTAAAAACATAAGCAATCTCCCTAAGAGTCATGAAATCTCAGATCTTGGAGAAACTACAGTGTAGTAAAATCATAAAAATAGTGCAATGACTAAAAATATTGTATACTTCCATGGGCAGCTCGAATGTGCCTACTGAATTATAAAACTAGGTGGAAGGTAAATAAAGGTTTCCATTTTCTCTGGTAAGAAGGTCTGTTAGTTCCACATGCAATAAGAGACGAAAATGTGATTTCGTTTTTCATTTACTTTCAGTGACTTGGAAGTTACCAATTCTACCTCACAGATAAAAACACCAAGGAGACAGAATGGTGATCACTCGGGGATGTTTATGGTTTTACGTGTAGGTAACTGGCATCTATCTATCTATCTATATGCATGTATATCTATTCACCAATGTTTCCATCACAGGAAGCCTGTGTCCTTCACAGGGACCTATAGACACAATAAGAATACCAATCATTTTTCTTTAAAACTCAAGGATTTCAAAATGTTTTGCATTCTTTTATGAATTAGTCCCTTTCCTTTTTTTTTTTTTTTTCCTACTTTTGGTTTGGTAGGGTAGGGGGAACATTCCTTTTGCCCTTCAACATTCTTTCCACTGGTTTAGTAATTAAATTGACCTGAGACAGGTTAGCAGGAGAAAAAGTTTTACTATGTATACACAGAGGTCCCATGACAAAACTGACACCCAAAGAAATAACCAAGGCAGGCAGTTTTTAAACATTTTAGACAAAGAGACTATGAATTTGGGAGGACTTGACAGAATAAAGGAAACAGTGTGGGAGTTCTCCCTAGTAAGAAATTCCAAGTGGAATTTGGACTGAGGTAGTAGCTTAGTAAAAAATAACAAAGTTTGCTTCTACAGCTTTCTCTGCTTTTAATTCCCTACCTTTGGTGATAAAGATGTCATTTTCTGCTTAATACATGAAGGGTGCCTTTCATATGAGAGATTCATTTCCTGATTTCTGAGGGGCAGAGGAGGGCCTGAATGTCCTTGCACTGGCTATTTCCCAAGTAGTTTGTTTTCAAAATAATCAATATGTTGTTGTGACACATTTGGGGACAGTCTACCTTGGGCCCCTACAGTTTTATGTTGTTAATTTTGTAATTCAGATGTTAATATATTGACTTAGAAATTGCACTGTAGAAAGGACATCTCCACTGAATGTCTACCATGCTCTCTGGCTTTCCATAGCCATACAAACTACCTTGCTCTTGGCTCATAATCCAAGGGTTCTTCTGCCCAGTACCTCAAACATAAATTTTTAAATGAAAACACGTGACCAAAACTCCTCTTCAAAGTATTTCCTCAACAGTAATTTCCAAAGTAAATTATTAATATTCTATATATTCATATAAGTGTGAATTTAATGCACATTAAAAACAAAGTTCTCTTACATATTAAAATATTTATGGATAAAAAAAAACAAAGTTCTCCTTCTAGAACTTTCCATATCCCTCTTTTCAAACTGTTTTGTTTTTCTTATTATCTTTATAACTTAAGTTGTCAGAAATTGAGTAAATTTTACTCTGAAACATACACTACACACAAGACCTTCTCTGGATTTGTATTTACTTATACCTTTTATCCCTGGGTCCTGCCTCCACCATATTTCCCACCTCACTGCCTAGACACTTTGCGGGATATCTGTTCCTAAATACGTACATAATCTCTTGAAGGGTAGCAGAACATGCCACTCCTAAATATGCCACTTTAACATAAGGATTTTTTGAGCTGAAGGTAAGTTGAGAAGAAGCAGATATAAGAAAAGTTCTCCACCTTCCCTCTCTTTGCCTAAAAACTGGACATCAATTTATAAAGGTGTCCCTTCGCCCTCTCTACCAGGAAGAAAAGATGTTAATCACAGAGGACAACTCCAAAGCCTTATTAGCCTGAAGAAAGAACCAGAGGAATCTTCATCACAAATCTTGCCATAACCAGGTCTTACTTACTGTTAGTTTCCCCCAAAATTAGCCTTCCCGCATTTGGTGCCTCAGAAACTCATGGCCCTTTTCTTCTGTCTTGTTGCTTCTTCAGCAATGTACTGGCTTTTTTGTTAAGTCGCTCATCACTGGGAGTTCCCGTAATTATGCGCAGTGCACAGGTTACTAAACCTCTGTCTACTTTCTTCTTGTTAGTCTGTCTTTTTTTTTTTTTTTTTAAAGATTTTATTTATTTATTTGACAGGCAGGGATCACAAGTAGGCAGAGAAGCAGGCAGAGAGAGAGGAGGAAGCTCCTTGCTGAGCAGAGAGCCCGATGCAGGGCTCGATCTCAGGACCCTGAGACCACGAACTGAGCCAAAGGCAGAGAGGCTTAACCCGCTGAGCCACCCAGGTGCCCCTAGTCTGTCTTTTGTTAGTCTAATGTTTAGGGCCCCAGTCACTGAAACTAAGAGGGGGAGGGGGAAAACAGTCTTTCCTCTCTATGCAGGCACATCGGGGACATATCACGGGTTCCTTTGCAGACTACCATGATAAGGCAGGTAAATAATTTTTTTTTTTTGGCTTTCTCAAGGTAAATAAAATTATGTTTACACTATCCTGTATCTATTAAGTGTATCTATTAACTGTGCAGTAGCATTCTGTCTTAAAAAATGTATATAACTTAATTTTAAAATACTCTTGCTAAAAAAAAAAAAAAAAAAAGCTAACCATCATCTGAGTTTTCAGGGAGTCATAATCAGTAATCATGGATCACCATAACAAATTTTTCAATTTCTTTTTCAAAATTTTTATTATAATAATGAAAAAGTGAAATATGGGAATCACCAAAATGTGACACAGAGACATGAAGTGAGCATATGCTGTTGGATCTGTTCGATACACTTGCTCGACACAAGGTTTTCACAAACCTTCAATTTCAGTATCTGCAAAGCACCACAAAACAACGTATACTTATACTCTGCAAATTGTCTTTTGGGAGCACAGATGTCTTGAATTTAACTAAACAATTGTTATTCTCTCAGTCTGGTTGTTTTTTACTTTTTTCAGTCAATCTTATTTTAAAAATCTCTCCATGTTCTTCAAACTCATCTAGCTCATTGCTTCTATCTGCGACACTAGCATTCCTAGTCTGCTGTACCACGTTTTTCATCATCCTCTTGGTAAGAACAGCGAGGTTTAATTTATTTCTTGCTTCCAAAACAATGCAGTAATGGACACATGACTTTACATATGTCACCTTTTGGATCTGTATAGAAGGTTCTCTGGGAAACACCCAGGTGTGAAATCACTAGGGCATAAATTATACATGGTTTTAGGGTTTGTTGATTTGTTAACTTTTTTTTATTAACATACAATTGACATACAAGTTGTACACAGTAATTCTACTCTATAAAGTCATCTTGCTCTGCAGTGGTTACACATTTATACCCCCTTTCCCACTGCTTTACCAATACTTGGGGCTGTCCTGCTCTCAACATGTTGCCAAACTAATGGGAGTAAAGTCCTATCTCATGGTTAATTTCATTTGCCTGTCATTGCTTAGAAGGGAAACTGAGCAACTCTCCCCAGAGTTCTTAGCCACGCAGTTTTCTCTGGATAAAAATTGTGTATTATTCTTCCTTGCCTCTTTTTTAAAACTGGATTTCCTATCTTTTCCATCTTGATTTTTAGGAATTCCTTGCATATTCTAGATGCCAACCCCTTGTTTATTTTACACATCGCAAATATCTTCTCCCAGCTTATCAACTATTTATTAACTTTGACAAGTTTTGTTCATTAAAGGAACTATTTAATTTAGTGTAATTAAATCTTTATTCTCTGTTTCTCTCTCTCTCTTTCCCTCTCTCTCTCTCTTTATCTCTCTCTTTTTTTCTTTCCTTTGTGGTTTGTCCTCCTAAAGTTTTTTTTTTTTTTTAAAGATTTTATTTATTTATTTGACAGAGAGAGATTACAAGTAGGCAGAGAGGCAGGCAGAGAGAGAGAGGAAGAAGCAGACTCCCTGCTGAGCAGAAAGCCCGATAGCCCGATGCGGGACTCGATCCCAGGACCCTGAGATCATGACCTGAGCCGAAGGCAGCGGCTTAACCCACTGAGCCACCCAGGCGCCCTGTCCTCCTAAAGTTTTAATCAATATGATTTTCCATTACTCCAAGGTAACACGTATATTCTCCTGAATTTTTTTCTTTCTGTAATTTTGCTTTTTATTATCATGTTTACTGTTTCTGGAGAATCTTATTTATGGTATAAGTTATGGGCCCAGTGTAATTTTTTGGATTTATACCACTTTCCCAGTGCTATCTGTCAAATAATCCAACTTTTCTGTACTCACTTATAGTTCAGCCATATCATACAATACATTTATATATGAGTTTATAACTGTGTATGCATATATATATATTCCTGAGCTCTCCATTATGCTCTATAATCTATTTGTGATAGCTATCACAATTATTATTATTATTAACATGGCTTTGTACTATGTCATACCTAGCCAGATGTACTTTCATTCTTTTCTTTCCTAAAAATAAAAATGCCTAAAATATTCATGAGTCTTTATTGTTCTGTATATGTTTCTGAATAACAATCACTAAATTCTTCCAAAAATGTCTGATTGAATTTTGACTGAAAATAAGATAGCATCTCCTTGAAAATATTAACCATGATTATTTTAGTCCCTTATTCTGTCTGGTCCATTAATCCTGCTAACTTTGGGATTCAGTTTACTGCCTTTCTTTGATAGCACTGAGATGACAGTCTCCTGATTTTTCCCTGTGCGCTGATATTAGAGTATCAACTATCTTAAATAGTTATATGTGTCGAGGCAGGTGGTTAAATTCAGATCCTAACTTATGCTCAGCCAGTGAGTTTAGAAACGGGAGGGAGTGCAGAGAGCTTGTGTCCTTTTCTATTTTTAGAGATCTTGTGTCTTAACAATCAAGATTTACCTATTCTATTTTAATTTACACCCCTCCTCCTCGTGGCACAAATGTGACTAAAGGATGAGCTGGGACCTCTGATCTTCTGTTGAACTAATGCAACTTCTCTTTCATTGTGGGCTCAACCTCCCCTTTATACTGTTAATAATGATACCATCCAGGTCCTGTTTGTTTGTTTAGATGACTAAGAAAACTTCAAAGTGTTGGCGTTTTGCAGCATTAATAAAACACATTTTTGGACTTTTGTTTTCCAACATGTGTGTATAAGAACACCCACAAAATTCCTAGTTTGTCAGGTAACACAGCAAAAGCAAGTTAGAAGATTTATCTTGCTTTCTTTCACAGTTCAGAGGATGATTGTACACAATTTTCTTTTTAATAGAATACATTCAAATGAAAGAGACTGTCATCCATGGAAAGAGGTTGTGATTCCATGTAAAGACTTTGAGGTCATATTGCCGGGATTGAATCCAGTGCTACCTTTCACTTACTGTATGACTTTGAACAAATCATTTAACCTATTTCCCCATTTACAAGATGGAAGTCTTTAAATTTGGGCTGCACATAGCAGGCACTGGATAAATATTAACACTTATTATTATCATAGTTGTTTTCAGAGGTTCCAAAAGCTTGAAAATTCTGATTCTAGAAATCCACTCTTATTATTTTCCCTTTCCCCATTTAGTGCCCTCTAGTGGTAATTTCAAATATGACTTCTTTGTTTGATTTTAAAGGAAATTCTTGTTCTTGCATATGTAAACCCACTTTGTTGCCCTAGTCTTATTAAGCCCAATTTTAAAAAATATTTTATTTATTTGTTAGAGAGAGAGAGAGAACGCAAGCAAGTACAAGCAGGGGGAGCAGCCAGCGGAGAGAGAAGAAGACTTCCCACTAAGGAAGGAGCTGGATGCGGACATCAGTCTCAGACTCCGGAATCATGACCTGATGTATAACCAACTGAGATGTATAACCAACTGAGCCACCCAGGCGTCCCTAAGCCAAAGTTCTTTTAAGTGCAGTCTTATATATGTATGATTGCATGCAATTTGTAAACCAATTTTTAAAATGAATTTGATAAGAAATAATTTGGGACCGCTTTTCCAAAAGAATTTTCTTTTCAACGCCTATTTATAGTCATCTCTCTAAGCAAGCTCTCCAAAAGCAATCCCTTTCTCTAGAAACAAGACCTCTTCGTTACCTGATCTTACCTGTGAGATCCCACCCATTTGATGCCCTGTAAATTTTTACATTAAAGGTATTACTTTCCCTGCTGCCTGAAAAGGAAACATCTACCTCCAAAAATAACAATGCTCCAAATATAGAATGGCAGCATCCATAAGCTATTGAAATATTTAATCAGAGGATGATAAAAATACTTACTTGAAGCTATTTGTTGCCTTGAAAAATCCGTCACTTTCTTCCTTTTAACACAACCTCCTTTCCAATATCCCTACTGTCAATGTGAATTTAGAGATAAAGCAGATCACTCCTCCCCTCACACCTGCTTTACTGAAATATAATTGGACAGATAACTAGGTGAAAGTTTAAGATGTATATATGTGGTGATTTGATATACATATATATTGTGAAATGATTACCATACTAGAGTTAGTTATCTTTATCATCTCGCACAATTACTATTTTTGTATGTGTGGTGAGAACATTTAAGATCTACTCTCTTAGTAACTTTCAGGTATACAGTACAGTCTTACTACTGTCGTCATTGAGCTAGACATTAGGTCCCAAGAACTTACTCATCCTATAACTGAAAGTTTGAACCCACTGACCAACATCTCCACATTTCCCCTTTCTCCCAGTATCAGAATATAAGAAGTAGCAAAACCCTAACTGGCATTCTTCTTTTTCTTTAAAAAAAAAAAAAAAACTTTTAGGGCAGTGTGGGGTTAACTGAGAAGGAGGTATAGAGATTTCTCATATATCCTTTGTCCCCCCAACTGGCATTTTTAAGAACAGAACTTTGGTGTTTTTACAACATAGCTCTTTATATTGAATTTTAAAATATCACCTTGGACCATACAGTTTTAGCAACTAGACATATCATAAAAAGGGATATATTAAACTGTAAGAAATTAATTGAGTTACCTGAAAGACCTTATATTTTTGTTTATAAACCAAGAAATGGAGTTAGAAAGGAGAATTGAAGAGCTGTAAGTTACTGGTTTAGTAAGTGGATCAAATATTCCAAAAATGATCTTGAACTGCTTAATTTGTCTATGCATTATTTTGTCCTTGATCAGGATAAGACCATAAATATAAGAGAAGGAAAGAAACTCCTGGCTTAACAAGTCTGTTCAGTTTGACTGATAACATTTATTTCATGCTCCCTAAAACTTCTTTCTCTGAGCTTGGAGTGGAAAAATGCTTACCATAAAAAAAGTTTTATTACCTTAATTTCTAAGTTAGTGAAATGATGAAGGCATGTCCTTCTGATGTCAGAAATGTAAGATGTAAGATCATAATTGTACCCATAGACTGAGAAAGATTACAGCAGAATAAAGGGAGAGCCTGACTGCTCATTTCAGAAGAAAGCTAGGAGACTCACTCTAGAAGTGGCCAACAATGACTTTTCAGGAATAATTATAAACCTGGTTCATAAATAACTATTCTGGGGCAATACATAGCATCAGTGTTAGAAATCAATGCCTTGGTGCCAGTTCATATCAACATGCTCTCAGTTCCAAACTCTACAGGTATAATCAGTATAAGCTAATATAGCTGTGTGTAAATCTATATTATATTCAAGGTTTATTATTCTTTTTAAGTTATCTCAGTTATTTGCCCAAGGTGGGGCTTGAACTCATGACGCCTGAGATCAAGAGTTGCACACTGTACTGGCTGAGCCAGCCAGATGCCCCGATATTATATACCCAGACTTGAGGCACCTGATTGGCTCAGTTGAGTAAGCAGGTGACTGGTGATGGAGGCCCGCATCTGGCTCCATCCTCAGCGGGGAGTCTGTTTGAGAATCTCTCTCTCCCTCCCCCGACTTGAGCACGCGCTCTCTAAAATAGATAAGTAAATCTATAAATCTATATATCTATATGTACATACAGATATACATCTCAAAGCTTATTTAATACATTTAATTTGCTTCAGTTCTATTAGATGGAAACGTTAACAAAGGCAAAATAAAAGACAAAAAGAAGAGATTTTAGAGGTATTCAAAGAAGTGACAGCGTTTCCTCCTTGACCAAATCTAAGCAGACTCTTCTGATTCCTCTTCTCGACAAGCCTCAGCCTTGACCTCTGAAAACTTTCTTTCAACCTTAAGTTTTAATTTTAATTCCAATTGGTTCACATACAGGGTTATATGCGTTTCAGGTGTACAATATAGTGATTTAACACTTCCATACATCTCTGTGTGCTCATCGCGAGTGCCCTCCTTCATCCCCATCACCTATTTCAACCCCCACCCCCACGCCCCTGCCCTTCGGTAAGCATCAAGCCTAGGAAAGCTTAAACAAACATTAGCATAGTTTCTAAAAGCTCAAGGTCACATCCCTAGGATGACTCCAGCACCCCTTAAAGCAGGCCTAAGAAAACTCAAAGCTGCCAAAAGAATTTGCTCTTTGTTCCAGCTAACACCTGAAGAGGGAGCTCCTGTCTCCCTGCCGCTGTAGGAGGACTGGAGCGTCGCCCCCATCGCATGCCCGTCAGCAAACCCAGGTGGGTTTCACACGGAACAAGCCTTGCAGGGCTCTTGTTATTTTCCACTGCCCTGACTCTACTGGGCCCGCGCTCACCTTCTTTCCGATTCACTCATTCTTCTTTTGAAACGCCCAGTCACTTCTGAACAAATCGAAGTTGAGTTCAGTTCACACTGGATCTCTTCTCCATGCGGTAGCGTATTCCTGAATTTTTCCATACCACTTCGGCTAGTGCCAGGTTTTGTTTCTCTCGGACAGAGGGAAGTGGAAGAAACAGAAAAAATAAGAAGGGAGAAAGACCCAACCTAGTCAAAATAATGAAACTAAAAGGAAATGTTTTGTTTTATTTTATTTTATTTTGTTTTATTTTATTTTATTTTATTTTATTAGTTTTAGTAGTGCTTATTATACTAAGGTATAATGTTAAGTATAAGGGACGAAATAGTGAACAAAAGGTTTCTCCTAGTAAGAAACAGCAGCACGACGCTCCACCCACTCAAAAATAAAATGGTGTGCGGCACCTGGGTGGCTCAGTGGGTTAAAGCCTCTGCCTTGGACTTGGGTCATGATCTCAGGGTCCTGGGATCGAGCCCCACATGGGGCCCTCTGCTCCGCGGGGAACCTGCTTCCCCATCTCTCTCTGCCTGTCTCTCTGCCTACTTGTGGTCTCTGTCTGTCAAATAAATAAATAAAAATCTTTATAAATCAATCAATCAATCAATAAATAGAATGGTGTGTAAGTACTATAAAGGGATCAAGATCGAGTTCTTCAGAGAACTTGCCTTGGAAACTGCGTTAAGATTTACAAGTGAAAATACTATCTAAGATGAATTCTGAAGGATAAGCGGGAGCTGGGCAGAGAAAGGGTGGAGAAAAGTGTGTTTTAGACGGAGAGGGAAGCAGGTGCAAAGGCCAGGAAGTAAAAGAAGGAATGGGCAAGCGCAAGAGAATGAGCAGATTCCAGGAGCAGAAAGAACTGCTTCATGGCTGGAGAGTGCTTGGTTATGCGGTCAGGGAGGAGAATGGCAGAGAAATCCAAGACAAAGGAGGAAAGCTGGAACCAAACTCGAAAAGGTCTTGGGGGGCTTATTGGCATCTTCGCACCCAGGGAGGGGAAGACAATAAGGGTCTCCAGTAAGGGTTCATGTGGCTTTTTTGTGGAAGATGGATTGGAAAAAAAGACAAGAATTGGAAAGAAATGGATTTATTCACAATTATTTAGGAGACAGAATATACAAGAACTGAGGGTTACTTAGCTGTGGGGTAGAAGGGACAGAAGGAAAGAAGCTGAAGTTGAAATTCCCATTTGGGGCCAGGCCATTCAGTGAGTGGGGCAGCCATGCTTCTAAAATAAGAGAAACACACACAAATAAATAACATAAAATAAAATAAAACTAGAAACACAAGGAGCAGGGGCTTGGGAAAGTGGGGGAAGGGTACCTGACTGGCTCCATTGATGGAACATGAGACTCTGAACCTCAGAGTCATAAGTTCAAGCCCTACTTTGGCTGTACAGATTACTTAAAAAAACAAAATGAAATAAGATTAGATAAAATGAGATAAATAAAATAAAGTAAGAAACACTAGAAGGAGAGCTGGTTTGTTGGAAAAATGGGGCGAGTGTATTTCCATTCCACCTTAACTTGTAAATGAGGAAACTGAGGTCTTCATTTTAACTGAATAAAAAAGCACCACACTCGGATTGCATGGAGCACTGGGTGTGGTGAAAAAATAATGAATACTGTTTTTCTGAAAATAAATAAATCAATTTAATTAAAAAAAAAAAAACACCACACTAAGATCATACTATATGCAAGGTTTTAGTTAATTTACCAGATAGGAGACAAAGTATAAATCAAAATACACAACACGATTATTACAACTGCATTTCCTCTATACAAGACACAGATGATGAAAAGGAGGAGGGACTATACTAAAGAGGAATAGAAACAAAGAAACAAATAGACTCTCGCTCTGTGAAGAAAGCAGAAAAAGATATCCAAGAAGTTGGATCACCAAGAAGTTAAAAGATAAATTGGTAGGAGGTGGACCTTAGAATTTTTCTTTTTATTATTCTTCAGGAACTATGTTTTTAAAAAAGAATTAGCAAGATAACTAGTAGGAAATACCAAACCTCAAACATCTAACCACCAGACACACTCATGCAGTTTTTACTTTAATTTTTTTAAAATTGGTACTTCTCTGTACTTCAATTAAATGTTTCAGTTATTTACACTTTTAACATATTGTACATGGTCAACAATTCTGGAGGAGGAAAAATCTTTACTTTTTCCACCCAGGTGAAAAATGTATGTGCTGAAACCTGCAAATTTATACAAAAGATGGGCAATGAGGAACTTCTAAAGTTTGTTGCTTTCTTCCTCTCTGCTCTGAAACCACACAATTTCAAAACCTTTTTTTTCTTCTTACCACAGAAGTGCCTAAGTTCTATAAAAAACAACTGGCATTCTAGTTGTTGAAAATCTTTTTAAGCTTTTGATGTTAAGTATGACATGTCTCATGTTTAAAAGTTAACAGAGGTTCTGTTCTTAAGGAAGTTCAATAATACCCAAAAAAAAAAAAAAAAAAAAGTTTCATTTAAGTAAGATCTCTGATCCCATTGACAGGTTCTGATTAAAAAAAATTTTTTTTATATTGTTTTAGGTATATTTAGAAACACCTGCTGCTTATCTGATTCTTACTATTACCTATAAGGTTTAGATAATGTAGCAAAATTTCACAAAATAAAATTTCACTAAGTTTTATCTTCTAAAATGAATCTGCCTGAATAGATATTGCTGAATTTTTCTTGTGCACTGTTTTTGCCATTTATTCATCTATAAATTTTTTAAATCTTTTCCCATGGGCTGGACACTATCTTAAATGCTAAAGATATAAGGCAAGCACAACCAGAAAGAACCTTGAGTTAATGGAGCTTGTATTCAGTCCATTGTCCTAAAAGAACTACAGAATAAAAGTGCAAAGGACATGGGAAGTTACATAAATCAAGGCCTTGGTACTGTAGAGAGATGAAGGAAAATGTAAATCATAATAATACTGAAATCTGTTATTTCCCTCAAAAAGTGCACCTTTGCTTCAAAATTTATTACTATCAAAATACAAAAATGCCACTAGAAAGAAAATACCTGAGATCAAGATGAGAATCTATATTAAACATTACAAAGTAGTGGGATGGAATTGATCGTATTTTAAGATTTCTAGTGAGTGATATTTCATTTTTTTAAATGCACATAATCGCAGGTAACTTCCAAGAAATTTGAATAATATACTGTATATATTCATACCTTCATACACTCACCACAGCTAAATGTTTATTCATTGGGTTTTATGAGTGAATGTCCTAAAATATTTCTTTCTTTCAAATTTAAATGAAATAGGCTATTGTGATTTGGGCTTATGTCAAATTTTTTGGTAAGATTTTTTTTTCTTAAGTTCGCATATATTGTCCTGCCCTAAGGTATAACTTAATTATAGGCCTATTAACCATTAAATTTTTCTCTCACTCTTTTGTTTGCTTTGCTTTGGTTTGGCTTTTTTGTTTTTGCACAGAGCTTTAAGAGTAGATTGTATTTTATTTTATTATTTTTTTAAAAATTGAATTTATTTATTTGAGAAAGATAAGAGAGAGAGAGAGAGTTCAATAGGGGGGCGGGAGCAGTAGAGGCACAGGGAGAAGCAGAGACTCTTCCCTGAGCAGGGAACCTGATGCTGGGCTTGATCCCAGGACTCTGGGATCCTGACCTGAGCTGAAGGCAGACGCCTAACTGACTGACCCACCCAAGGGCTGCAACAGTAGATTGTATTTTAAAAAGATACTGACGAGAAGCCTCCTAAGGGGCTCCACTGTAAGTGTAACTGTATTAATCAGACTTCTCCAGAGAAAAAGAACCAATAGAAGATATCTTTACCCACCTACAGATGTACAGATTTATGTCTATATTATCAACTTAATATAAATACATAAATATTAAATATATAATAAATACATAAATAAATACACATTAAATAGATAATCTAGGTATACATTTGTACATCTATAGATATAGACTTATTATAAGGAATTGGCTCATGCAATGACAGAGGCTGGAAATTCCCGAGGTCTGCAGGGTGAACAAGCAGGTTAGACACCCAGGATGGCATAGTTCCTGTCCATAGGTTAGCAGGCTGGAGACGAGGAAGAGGAAGTGCTTCAGTTTGAGTGCAAAGGTAGGAAAAAGCTGATTATCTCAGTCCAAAAACAGTCAGGCAAGATGAGTCCCCTCTTATTTGGCCTTTTTGGTGTATTAGGCCTTCAGGGAACTGGATGGGGCCCATCCGTATTAGTGAGGGCAATTTACATTACTCAGCTTACCGATTCCGATGTTAATCTCACCCAAAACACCCTTACAGGAACATTTAAAACAGCATTTCACCAAATATCTGGGCACTTTGAGGCCCAGACAAGTTGACACATAAAATTAAGTTTCCTTTGGTTTCTCCAACTAACAGATAATGCACAGCATTTAAAGGAAAGAGAAAAAGTTGTTAAAATAATTTAGTTCAGCTGCAGAGTATCTGTCTTGTTTCCTACTGACAGAAAAAATAAACAATACAACCACGATTGGATCTTTACATCAGTTTTATTTTCTTCCTTGTTGCTTTGTGCAAAGTTTAGTCACTTATGGGTCATCTATTCCATCGAGAGCTGCAGAAAAAGTTTTTTACTTTTTCCAATACATTTCAAAAATGATATCCTATTTGGACTTCATACTTGATAGACCATCTTTACGTTTATTTTTCTTAAAAAAGTACCCACCAAAATGTGAAAAAGATTCCCTCCTCCCATTGCAAGCTAATTCAAAAATCACCCAGGTGCTGCTTTCATTGGCATTTCACTGGTTCTTTATGCATATATGATAATCATCATCTTGTGTTTCTTACAAGCTTTGTAATTTTCTCTAAAATATTTGTTCCTGATGAGATGCTTCAAGTGTGGATACACTTTGTGTGTGTGTGTGTTTTAAGCTATCTGCTAATTTAAAAATCAAACTATAACTCATATCTAAATATTTAGAATCACTGTCTGTACATAGTAGGAATTTGGTAACTGAAAAATGAATGAATGATGACTGAATGAAGGTTAAATGCAGCAGGGGGTATTGGGGGAGCAAAGTATTGATCGTATTTGTGGTTAATCCAACAAAAGCGCAAATGATAAAAATCTTTGGTAAGGGCGCCTGGGTGGCTCAGTGGGTTAAAGCCTCTGCTTTTGGCTCGGGTCATGATCCCAGGGTCCTGGGATGGAGCCCCGCATCAGGCTCTCTGCTCAGCAGGGAGCCTGTTTCCCCCTCTCTCTCTCTGCTTGCCTCTCTGCCTACTTGTGATATCTCTCTCTGTCAAATAAATAAATAAAAGTCTAAAAAAAAAGTCTTTGATAAGATAAAACTTGTATCTCAGCCAGCATTAAACTAGAACTACAAAGAAAGAGTAGCAATGGTTTTAAAATTTCTATCACATGTAAATAATACATAAATTTATTCTCTGTGTAAACATTTTTTAAATATTGTAGATAAGATTAAGTTACCTTTGAACACTACTCTGTAAACAATATATACTAGATTGTTTTGTGGATTTGTGGATTTTTTCCCCTAATATACTCTGAGTAGATGTTTTATAAGAGGAATGAAGGACTAAACCAAGGCAGGCTATCTACATAGCAATAGTAGATATAATTAATATCTACCAAACTTCAGTTGTTTTTCTAAATACTGTGCACACTTAAACACACACAAGCCTTACAAGAGCTCATGGTATCATTATTATGTACTACCCATTATTCCCATTGTTCAGATGAGTAAACAATCATTCTTTTCCCCCAAATTTTCCATAATTTCTCCAAAGTCATGGTGTCGCAAGTAGTGGAGCTGGGATTTGAACCTAAGCAGTGTGGCTCCTAGTCTTGCTGAAAATCCCCACATCATATACAAGTTATGTTAACAAAAACGGAGCCCATGACTAAGTACTGGTTGCTCAACCAGCTCCTGCTGCACTGGTTCAAAACCAGGGCCCATCCGCCATCTTGATCGACTCATATTTCTCACTTGACTACCAGATACTTCTAGGGAACACTAGAATTTATATTCCGCTTTCTAATTTGCTGTTCTTCCCTTAGATGGCAATCCTGTTTCCATTCTCAAATATGGTTCTTCTTGAGAAGTAACTGAACTAATAGATGAGCACTCAGATACTCTGAGATCCTCTCACTCCAACTCTATGAATCAATATTAGCACACTCTTCTTCAGTCTAGATGATCCCACCTAAGCATTGGTTCCATTAAGCTTTGCATGTCCATGGGTTAGGGGCCTTCATTGTGACTGAAATGCACTTTTGTTAATTTGCATGTTGAAACCTATTTATCTTTCAAACTCTTGCTAGGGTGTGGTGTCATCGGTGAAGGCTTCCTTCATATATTACTTCATGTATTACATCCAAGACATAAGACTCTTGCATTTGTCAGCACTGCTCAGTCACTCTGGATTTTAATTCTTTGTTTGACATGTTCTCCCACTGGAGTAAATAAGTAAGATTCTTGAAAACAATCATGGTGTTTGGGTAACCCAGGTGTGAGCACCATGCCTGGAACGTATTAGATGCATCACAAATGTTTGTGAGATGAAATGGAAATACGACTAGTACGACAGCATCGTTGCAGATTGGCAGTCCTTTTTATAGCTACCTTTACCACTCAGTTTTTAGCTAGGCTGTGAATATAATTTCATATTTGCCCCCAATAGTTCACAAAGATGTATTCTTCCAATATATTTTATTTCCCTCTAATCTTGAGATGAAAATCTTAATAATGTTTTCCACTTCAAGGAAGCGTTTTAATTATTTGTCTATTGAATTTAACAAGTCTACCAATTAAAAGACTTCACAAATATTTGTAGCAGCAAATTTTAAGTAGTGGGCATTAAAAAAAAAAATCATACCTTAACAGTATAGAAAACAGGGGCACCTGGGTGGCTCAGTCAGTTAAGTATCTGCCTTCAGCTCAGGTCATGATCCCAGGGTCCTGGGATCGAGCCCCGCAGTGGGCTCCTTGCTTAGCGGGAAGCCTGCTTCTCCTTCTCCTTCCAGCTCATGCTCTCTTTCTGGCTCCCTCTCTCACTCTTCAGTAAATAAATAAAATATTTTTTTAAAAAAGTATAGAAAACAGTGGCTAATTTTACCAAAGTGTGTTTACTAGCAATTGTTATTCCCATTAAGGGGGTAATTTCTCTCTTCAAATAGCTTTTCCTGCCTATAAAGATAGATAAAATGCAACTCTCACCTCTTACGAGTTAACTGATAAAGATAACTAGAAATCTGGACACTATAAATACCAAGATATGGTGGATGGAACAAACCAAACTTTTTTTTTTTAAATGCACAGCTAAATTTTCAACCAAGGGAGGAAATTTTGTAGGTGCCAGAAATAAAATAGAAACTGAAAACCAAAGGGTAAGCATATGACTGGGGCCTGAGACTGTCCTGTGATCTACTTTTCTTCCCAGTACTTTAGAGACTCAAGTCATAGTCCCCATGTGAGAGAGGGAACATGCCTGGTACAACAGAAAGTTGGGACTGAGAAATCTGAACGGAGCGGGGACCCTTCA
Source organism: Mustela nigripes (assembly GCF_022355385.1). NCBI lineage: Eukaryota > Metazoa > Chordata > Mammalia > Carnivora > Mustelidae > Mustela > Mustela nigripes. The sequence goes on from NC_081568.1 coordinate 36,084,535, forward strand.
ATGTCAACACATTTGGTGGATCATTTAATCTTTTTAAAATTGTCCAACATCACAAAGAAAAGTGTCTGTCTCTGCCTCAGCTATGTGGGAAAAAATATAACCCAAAATAAAGTGAAATTCCAGTCATATGCCTGCTGTAGGCTTGAGGATAAAATTAGCATATGGCTAGTAGTAACAACATACATAATATGGTTCTTGAGACAGTGATTACCCCTGGGCCACCTGGCAGAGCTAATGCAAAGCTGTTGGTTGCAGCCATACCACAGTGTAATTTGAGAAATAAAGAGTAAAAGAGGCTCACTAAAATAGACAATTAACAACAAACAACATGAATGGGAATCACAGAAATAAACAACCATGAATGAGACTAAGCATACAAAATAGGACTAGAGACTCAAGAACTTGAAACTTAAAAAGTATTCTAAAAGAGAATATATGAAAGATGTCTCGGGCGCCTGGGTGGCTCAGTTGGTTGGACGACTGCCTTCAGCTCAGGTCATGATCCTGGAGTCCCAGGATCGAGTCCCACATCAGGCTCCCAGCTCCATGGGGAGTCTGCTTCTCTCTCTGACCTTCTCCTCGCTCATGTGCTCTCTCTCACTGTCTCTCTCTCAAGTAAATAAATAAAATCTTAAAAAAAAAAAAAAAAAGAAAGAAAGATGTCTCAGTGGCTCATTCAGTTAAGAGTATGGCTCTTGGTTTCAGCTCAGATCATGATCTCAGGGTCCTGGGATTGAGCCCCACATCAGGCTCCACACTCAGTGGGGAGTCTGCTTGAGATTCTCTCTCCCTTTCTCTCTATCCCTCTCCTGCACATACTCTCGCTCTAAAATAAATAAATAAATAAACCTTAAAAAAAGAGAGTAAATGATAATTCACATCAATATATGTAGAAAATGGCTACACAAAACAGTAATGCAAGTGACACACAGACTTGGTCTAAAAGCCATAGGATCAGAGAATCTAGACAAGGGAAAAGGACAATATAATGTAATTAGGAAAAAGAGGACATGACTCATGTGGGAGAGACAGTTTAAAGGATAAGAAATTAGTAGAAAATGGCCTGATTTTGGTACATATTATAGAACCATGAATAAGGTTGCCTAGATAGGAGTCCATTTCAAGAGGCAGTAAACAGTCCATCGCCCTCCTAAGTAGCTGTGTGATTTGGGAATGGAACTCGGGTTTTGGGTGGGTCTGATCTGTCCACTGCATTCCACCCTCACTTGTCTGACCTGCAGTGCAATACTTTAACTGGAAGGGTTATGCCTGCCTCCATTCCCTTGCCACTCTGTGCCTCCATAAGCTCCCTTGCTCTACCTCTCCCCATTTTGTTCTCTGGAATTTACAGTGTCCAACTGGACCAAAAAAAAAAAGACAAGTACAGATAAAGGATTTAAAAATACCCATGTTGTCTTAAAACTAGTACATTTGCAGTAGAGTAACAACCTTGCAGAATTCTGATGGGTGTAACATTGGGGAAGGGAACAGTGGTAAGATGAGTGCAGTGCTGATACTGATACGTGTCTAACAGCCAGCTGGGGAAATGGGCTGCTTTGTAGCTTTTGATGATTTTTGTGATATAATACTCTCACCAGGGCCGATTTCAGGCTTCCGTGGAAAAACCACCTTGCAAAACCCCTGATAAATGAACCCCTGTCTGTCTCAACCCCTCAACCCATTGTGAGCTGGCTCCAAGAGACAAGGGCTCCCAGGGGCCTGCCTTTGGAAGGCAGGGTTGTACCATCGCAGGTCTCTTTCGCAGGTGGGTTGGCCACTGCAATTTTCTACCTGGTTGTAGCAGCCTCTGGATCACAAATATTCTCCAATTCCAGCCACAGGGTTATGACCATCTAGGTGTTGATGATGGTGTGGGCTCCTTCTTTTTCTTTATACGTATTTTAATGGAAAGTTGGGAAAGAATAAACCGAAAGCTATTTTAAAGTGGACTTCCAAGGGGCGCCTGGGTGTCTCAGTGGGTTAAAGCCTCTCTGCTTTCGGCTCAGGTCATGATCCCAGCGTCCTGGGATCGAGCCCCGCATCAGGCTCTCTGCTCAGCAGGGAGCCTGCTTCCTCCTCTCTCTCTGCCTGCCTCTCTGTCTCCTTGTGATCTCTGTCTGTCAAATAAATAAATAAAATCTTAAAAAAAATAAAAATAAAGTGGACTTCCAAGCCATAAACTATTAATAATATTTCTAAATTTAATACAAATGTGATGTATTCAACAAGAATACGTTAAGCACTTTCTAGGCATAGTTTGAACTAGCAAGGATAGAACAGTGAGGAAAAAGTACAATAATTAAAGCCAAATCATTCCTTCTTGTCTGCTCCCCCAGTTCTTTGCTTTTAAGATATTTCATTGCTTTCTTTTGTGCAGTTCAATACATGGCAGTATCTATACACAACAATCTTATATTAAATGTATAAATGTTGAAAGGAAATAAATCTGCCCTAACATAAAAAAAAAAAAATATGGCAAGCTCTAGTAAAACATCTACAGGTAGCATTTTTATTTTAAACAAGCTACCAAATTTTGGTGAGTCACAGGATCAATAATCCACTTGTGATAGTGAGTAAAATAAGTGATGACAGCATTTTCTGTAAGAGGAAAAATCTGAATAAAAATCTGAAATGTCCATTAATTGGAAAATAAGTAAATTGTGACAGATCTGTACAATGAAATGCTATATAGTAGAGCAGACAAATAAACCCAAGGTATACATATCCAATAGGTGAAACTTACAAATCTAATGCTGAAAAAAATTGCCAAAAGCATATAGTATGATGCTTTTTATATGAAAATTATAAAATGTTTATGTACACATATATGTATGTGTACACACATGTTTACATATTTATGTATATTTCTATGTCTATATCAAATCTGCCAGGCATGGTAATGATAAACATCAAATTGCATGAAAGTAGAAACCTCAGAAGCTGAAACTGAAGTAAACTCAAATGTGATGCTGTTAAAAAGAGATTCATAATCAGCTTTAACCATATCAGAATGTCTTATTTCTAAGCCGAATAATTAATATATAGATTTTTGTTGATTTTTTGTTCTTTTGGAATTACGAAATATTCCATAATACATTCTAACAATTAAAAATGTAAAATCCATTGACTAAACATTTGTCACTTCACAAATATTGGTGTGATTTGAGCATGAGTCAAGAATATTTTCTTTTGCATAAAAACCCTCATTAATCTTTCTATTTTCAAGTTTGAGAATTACTTCCTTTGAAATTTAATTATCAGTATGTCACTAGCCATATTAAGGATTTTCTACACAATTTCAAATCATAACTTACAGAATAATATGTACAAAATATTAGAATTAATAATTAGAAATGAGAGATGTCAGTTCATCTACAATAAATATAATAATGACACAAATCCAATCTTTCCTTGTTACTTATTATCCATGTTTTGTCTCAGGAAGATCCACCAGGTTTTTCATAATCGAAAACCTTTGTGATGTTGTGTGTGTATGCTGGTATGTGTGTGTATCTGATGAAAAGTGTGATATAATTTTTAATTATAAAAATTGATCCAAAGCACAGAACACAAATTGTAGTCAAACAGGATTATTTATTATCCCTGAAACTAACTTGAATATTGATTAAAGAGACCCAAGGGGATGGGGTTTCTGCCCTAGAAATCTCTGTTTTGCCAAGCTCAGAACTAAAATTATGCATTGGATGTAAATACTGTTGACATAGCTTACAGTGAACACAAGGAGAATATTTTCTCTCCTTCCATTAAATTTTAGGGTCAGAGCCAGGGAAAAATTGCCTAGTAATAGAATGGGCTATTGGGAGAACAAAAATGTAGTTAGCCATAGAGTTTCAAAATTCTCGATCTCTTTTGCTCACTGCTCAGTCTCATGGCCTTACTTCTCTGACCTTGCTTTTCTGCATCTCTTTTTTTTTTTTCTCGCTTGTATAAAATATCTGGCATTCTATGTATAATTATATAATCCATACTGATTCTATTCATTTGGTGCAAATAGGTCCTCAATATTTAGTAGAATTTGTTTTCCCAAGGCAACTCATGACTTACATGTGCTCCCAGAAATTCCCCCAGAGATAACAAAAGTTTCCTAGCACTACAAAAAATGAAACAAGATGTTTCCTCTGGTTTATTCTTGGTGGAGAAAGGCGAACAAACTTCGGTTACTTGGGACCCGAAAGAACCAAGGAAATACAGGCAGATGCACTTTCCCCAAAAGGAAAACAAATTTTGCGGAGAAATATATGACGGAGAAGCCACATTCATGTTTTACTAATGCTTGGACCTTTCTCCTTAGCTTGGACCATGCAGTTTTTCTTAGAACTGTATAAACTGGCTTCATCAAATTCTAGTTCGAGTATATTTTAAGAAGGTAAAATATTTATAAGACTCTGCATGGAAAAATTTTGATATGCAAAAGTTATGTATTAAATAGGATTTGTTTACTTTCAAATGGACTTAGCCTAATATTTAAAATGCTATTTAATTTATAAAATTAAATCTGCATTTAAACTTTAAAGTGAACATTTATTACTTACGGCAATGTTCAACTTATTTGAAGTAAAATTTAAACGAATTCACATCTTGCGTACATAACATGATGTTATAGTGATTCTTTTTGTTTTGTTCTCACCTTTAATAAGGGTTGAGTTGCAAATGTGAGTGAATCAGAACCTCGTCATTGATCCTTATAGATAAACATTTTTAAGTGCACAACTCTGTAGATTAATGAAGTATAGAGGCACTTATGGCCGAAATAAAATACAGTAGTAGCATTAAAAGAAATTTAAGGGCACCTGGGTGGCTCAGTTGATTAAGTGTCTGCCTTCTACTCAGGTCATGATCCCAGGGTCCTGGGATTGAGTCCAGCACCAGACTCCCTGCTCGTAGGGAGCCTGCTTCTCCGCCTCCCTCTGCTACTCCCCCTGCTTGTGCTTTCTCTTTGTCAAATAAATAAGTAAAAATTAAATAAATAAATAAATATGTGCCCTCATAGGAGATGTTAATTCTTTTTTTTTTTTTTAGATATTATTTTTAAGTAATCTCCACGCCCAATGTGGGGCTCCCACTCATACCCTGAGATCAAGAGTCACATTCTCTACTGACTGAGCCAGCCAAATATCCCAGATGTGAATATTTTAAGGAGAAAAGTACAGTTATCAAATATCATTATTAGTCGAAAGTAGTAAACACCCTTCCCAAAATAGTCCAGGAGGAAATTTTTCTATCTTTCTTTAACACCACCACCAAATTTCCCCCAAACTTGAAAGGAAAATTATCGTACAATTACAAATGCTCCATTGGCTTCTAGAATTTTCTGATCCGGAGTACAGAACCCACATTATTCGCTTTCCCAGATTCTCATGTTCACATCTGCCCCTCTAGGCTTCGACAGGTTGCTCGTTGGAATGTTCCACTGTCACCATGGGTGTGTCACCTTCTAACCACTGCCAGCTGTCTCAGGCCCCACAGGTGTCAGCTGGGCGGGCACAGCCGGCTTGCACTATCCCCGAGGGTGGCTCCAGTAGCCCATGCTCCCAGGCCCAAATGATAGGACCCATAGTGATTCTGGTTCTTCCCAACCTGTCCAGACTCAGATAAAGTATTGTGCCATGGGAGGTGGAAGAGGGCTTTCCCAGTACCTCATGATACAACCCAGAAGTGTGGGGGTTTAGTGCTCCATGGACAAACTCAGGAAAATGGAAAGAGCCTCCGATAAATCCCTCTCTCCTTTCCTTCTCTCTTAGACTGTCCTAAGTAGCCCGGGATCCTTAAGAATCTCTTCCAAGACTTCCTGACTGACGTGAGACACACTGTGCTTGTTTCTGAGGCTGAGGTCTGCTAAGCAACCTCACACTTGCCTTCCTCCAACTCTCTTCTTTTCCCCTCACTCCTGCTACCCTGGCATTAACTCTCCTAGTAAAGTCTTACGAAGTAGGCTTTGGCTCAGGCTCTATCTATCTGGGAATTTTAACACATCCACTTAGAGGCATATCTAATCTTAAATCTGTAAGAAACTTAAAATGTGGGCACCCAGGTGGCTCTATCGGTGAAGAGCCCTTCAGCTCAGGTCATAATCCTGGGGTCCCAAGATTGAGTCCTCACGCTGGGGCTAACTGCTCAGCAGGGGGCCTGCTCCTCCCTCTCCCTCTGCCCCTCCCCCCAGTTGTGCTCAGCTGTCTTTCGCTCACTCCCTCTCTCAAATAACTAAATAAAATCTTTTTAGAAAGAAAGAAAGGAAGGAAGGAAGAAACCTAGAATTCTATGGCAATAATTTAAAATCTTTCTGTAAAATTTCCCTTGAATATCCATAGTATTCACTCTTTAACAGTGTGCCAAAGTAAAAAATAATGAGACAAAGTTCTCCTGAATGCCCTTAAATTAATGCAGTTCAGGAGATCTTGTTCTTCTTATAGCTCTGTGCCACATAATGTAAAATACCACTAATTATTTTTTTAAAGATGGATTTATTTATTTGAGAGAAAGAGAGTGGGTTGGGGAGGCGGCAGGTGGGGGAGAGGGCGAGAATCTCAAGCAGACTCCTGCTGAGCACGATGAGGGGCTCAACCTCACAACCCAGAGATCACGACCTGAGCTAACCTAACCAACTGAGCTACCCAGGCATACCACTAATAATTATGTTTAAAACTTCAGTCAGGACAGATTTTTAAAGGAATACAGGAAACACGTGTTTATTTTACTATGAAAAATAGATCTTATGAGTTCTAATAATGAACATTAACAAAAACAAACACGTTCAGTTTTTTTTCTTTACGGTGAACTCATTGAGGTATAATTTATATACAATAAGATGCACCCATTTTAAGTATACAGTTCAGTCAGTTCTGAGAAATATCTGTACCCATATTACCATCATCACAATCAAGATTTGGAATATTTGCATCACCCCAAATAGATCCCTCATGACTCTTTGCAGCAGAAATTTCCCACTCTAGGCCCCGGGTAGCCACTAGTCTCATCAGCTTTCAGTTTCTGTCACTATACAGTAATTATGTCCATTCTAGAACTTCATATACATAGAATCATGTGTGTATGTGTATGTCCAGCTTCTTTCTCTCAGCATAATGTTTTTGAAGTTCATCTATATAGTTACATGTATAAGTGAGTTATTCCTTTTTTTTTTTTGCTGAGGAAGATGCCATCATATCGATGTACCACATATTAATGGACCTTGGCAGTTTTTCTAATTTTTACCTATTACTAATACAGCTACTAATACAGCTACTATGGACATTGGTGTGCAAGCTTTCGTGTAGGTAGGCATTTTTATGTACTTTGGGTAAATATCTAGCAATGGAATTGCTATATTGTAGGATGAGTGTATGTTTAACTTTATAAGAAACCACAGAATTATTTTCTAAATAGTTATACCCATAAACAAAGGGCAAGTCTTCCAGCTGTTTCATGACTTTTCTAACACTTGGCATCATCACTGTAGCCATTTGAGTGGGCAGTGTTCTTTCCTGGTAATTTTTTTTTTTTATTTACTTGACAGAGAGAGAGATAACCAGAGAGGAAACACAAGCAGGGAGAGTGGGAGAGAGAGAAGCAGTCTACCCATATAGCCAGGAGCCCGATGTGGGGCTCGATCCCAGGACCCCAGGATCACTTAGTGACTAAGCCACCCAGTTGCCCCCTTCCTGGTACTTTTAATTTGCACTTTCTTGCTGTGTGGTGGTATTGAGCATCTTTTCCTGTGCTGAGTAACCATGTTCTATCTTTTTGAAAAGTGTCTGTGCAAATCTTCTGTTCATTTTTATTAGTGTTTGTCTTATCACTTCAGAATTCACTCAGGGGTCTTGAGGTTTGCAAACATGACAAAACATCTCAATTACATTTATAGAAAAAAGAACAATTAATTACCTTGTTTTCTGCTTTTATCTTCCTTCCTCAGGAAGTTAGCTCTAGTCTCGCCTTCTACCTGTTCTTAGAACAGGCCCAGTTCTTATGCTCCCCTCACACTGCTCTGGCAAGTAGCTCTGCCCAACATTCGCCTCCCCTGTCCCCTCATGACATTGGATCCTTCTATACTTCAGCTGTCAGCTCAACTGTCATATTCTTAGTGATGCCCTCCTGACCACCCCATCAAAAATAAAGCCCTTTATGCCCTTTCTGTTCACAGCACCCTGTTCCAGCACTTCTTATCACCCGCATTCCATATTGTCACTTGTTTGTTTACTTCCTTATTATTTTCCTCCACACTGACCTGGGCTCCTTGAGAGCAGTGACCATGCCCAATAGGGGTTGGGTTTCCAAGGACCCTCCAAGTGCATTGCGCAGAGAGAAAACTCACATTAGAAGTTGAAGAAGCATTTGCTGCAGAATGAATTAGTACCTCAGTTCTCCATGCGTTATTAAATTGGAAGGTCAGCGGATGTAGAGAAATCATTCCCTGAAGTCCCTGTTGAAGTTTTACACAGCTAATAGTGATTCACAAATGGGGGTGTCTCTGGAATCTCTTTCCACTTGACCCTTCACCAGGAGGTTCCTAGGATGAAAGGGGCTTCATGAGCTTTCCGAGATGACGGTGTGCTGCTCTGGGAATTCCAAGAAGCCACAGCATAGTACTTGGCTTTTTGGGACTCCATATCAGTGCTGAAACTTTTCAGAAGTTTACAAAACCCTGAGAACTATCCTAGACGGATTCTCAAAATGAACAGGATTTTCTAAGGTTTATTGGGCTGTTGGGGCTTCACTGAGAAGGTAAGCAGATCACACAATGAGTAAGCCATGTCCCATGGAAACAAGGAATGGTGGGTAGCTTGACGTGAGCACCACGTCAAGCATTGTCAGGCTGAAATGCAGAATCGATTTTTCCCACTCTCCTCATTTATAAACGAGTAAGTGTATGAAAACCTGTGTTCAAATATGAGTTCTGTCCCTTAGTAATGATATAAAGTTACTTAAGTTACTTAATCTATATGTATTTTTATTTCTTTATCTTTAAAGTGAGGATAACAGTGTCTAATTTAAAAACGTTTCTGGACTGGGCGCCTGGGTGACTCAGTGGGTTAAGCCGCTGCCTTCGGCTCAGGTCATGATCTCAGGGTCCTGGGATCGAGTCCCGCATCGGGCTCTCTGCTCAGCAGGGAGCCTGCTTCCTCCTCTCTCTCTGCCTTCCTCTCTGCCTACTTGTGATCTCTCTCTGTCGAATAAATAAATAAAATCTTAAAAAAAAAAAAAAAAACAAACAAAAAACGTTTCTGGACTAAGTGGAATGCTAAGAGAGTTCTTGGCATATATTAGAAATTTTATTTTGTTTTTTTCTTTGTTTTCCATTTTAAATCACTTCGGCTTATAAATATTAGAAAGCAAACATTCTCCAAAGACATGTTATATTCTGTTCTCTATTCAAATTGCTACTTAATAAATATTCACTAATAATGTTAAAAGCTTAATGGGTGTAGCAACAAATAGGTAGCAATTATATAATCAAGAGGCTGTAGCAGCAAATAAAAGAATAATCTCATTATTAAAACACAAAGATCCTAAATGTATATTACTAAGTAAAAGAAGGCAATCTGAGAAGGCTACACACTGTATGATTCTAACTACGTGACGTTCTGGAAAAGGCAAAATTATGGAAATGATAAAAAGTTTAGTGGTTGCCAGGAGAGAAGTACAGGAAGGAGAGATGAACAGGCAGAGCATTGAGGATTTTTAAGGCATAAAAATACTCTGTATAGAGGTGCTGGGTGGCTCAGCTGGTTGAGCGACTACCTTTGGCTCAGGTCATGATCCGGAGTCTCGGGATCAAGTCCCACAGTGGGCTCCCTGCTTGGCAGGGGGTCCCCTTCTCCCTTTGACCCTCCCTCCGCTCATGCTCTCTCTCTCTCTCTCTTTTTCATTCCCTCTCTCTCAAATAATTGAATAGAATCTTTAAAAATAATACTCCATATGATATTATAATCATAGGCAAATGCCATTATACATTTGTTCAAACCCACAGAAGGTACATCAAGAGTGAACACTTTCTGTGGTAAGCTATGGACATTGTGTGATTATAATCTATCAATGCTATGGACTTTGTGTGATGATTACAGTGTATCGATGCAGAGATCCTTTGCACCAAGGATGCTTGGTGTAAAAAGTATCATTCTGGGTATAAAAAGTATCATTCTTGATTATATAATTGCTACCTATTTGTTGCTACACCCATTAAGTAATTCAGTCAATTAAGTGTCTAATTCTTGATTTCAGCTGAGGTCAGGATCTTAGAGTCATGAGATCAAGCCCCATACTGGGCTCCCACCCTGGGTGTGGAGCCAGCTTAAGATTCTCTCTCTCTGACGCCCGGATGGCTCAGTTGGTGAAGTGACTGCCTTCGGCCCAGGTCATGATCCTGGAGTCCCGGGATCGAGTCCCATATCTGGCTCCCTGCTCGGCAAGGAGTCTGCTTCTTCCTCTGATCCTCCCATTTCTCATGCTTATTCTCTCTCACACACACTCTCTCTCAAATAAATAAATAAAATCTTAAAAAAAAAAAAAAGATTCTCTCTCTCTCTCCCTCTGCTGCTCCTCACTCTTCTCTCTCCTTCTCTCTCTCCCTCTCTAAAAGAAAGAGTATGGGGCTTTCAGGCCTCAGTATGGAGCTTGATCTCTTTCCCTCAAGAAAGGGAGAGAGGGAGAGAGAGAAAGAAAGGAAGAAAAAAGTATCATTCTGGTGAATGGTGTTGACACTGGGAGAGGTTATACATATTATGGAGTGGGAGGTACACAAAAAAATCTCTGGACCTCCTAAATGTTGTTATAAAACCACTCTAAAAATTGTCTTTTAAAAGAAGAATTAAAAGGCAACAAAAGCAAAAAATAAACAATTAGGACTACAGTGAAGGAATCCATCAATAAAATGAAAAGGTCCACTACTGAATGAGAGAAGATACTTGCAAACAATATAACTGATCAGAGACTGCTATCCAAAACATATGAAGAACCATACAACTCAGTAACAAAAAAACAAATCAATTTAAAAATGGCCAGAATAGATATTTTTCCAAAGAAGACATACAGATGGCCAACAGGCATATGAAATGTTGCTCAACATCACTAATCATCAGAGAAATGCAAATCAAAACCACAGTGAAGTACCAACAAGTGCCATTGAGGATATAAAGAAAGGGAAACTTCATGCACTATTGGTGGGAATGTAAATTAGTGCAGCCACTATAAGAAACAGCATGGAGGTTCATCAAAAAATTAAAAATAGAACAACCATAAAATCCAGTAATTCCTCTTCTGGGTATTTGTCCGAACAAAACAAAAACACTAACTCAAAAAGACATATGCAGCCCCATGTTCACTGCAACATTATTTACAAAAGCCAAAATATGGAGGCAACCCAAGTGTCCATCAAAAGATAGATGAATCAAGATGATATGGGGATAGATATACATGTATATGTATATGTAAATGTATATGTATAATGAAATATTATTAAGCTAGAAAAGAAGAATGAAACCTTGCCATTTGTGACAACATGGATGGATCTAGAGAGAATATGGTAAGAGAATGCGGACTCTGGAAAACAAAACAAATGAGCAAACAAAACCGAAACAGACTTATAGATACAGAGAAGGAACTGATGATTGTCACAGAGCAGCCACTCTGGAGAACAGTATGGAGGTTCTTCAAAATGTTAAAAACAGAACTATCCTATGACCCAGCAATTGCACTACTAGGTATTTACCCAAAGGATAAAAAATCCCCACAGATTCGAAGGAATGTGGGCACCCTGATGTTTACAGCAGCATTATCAGCAGTAGCCAAACTATGGGGAGAGCCCAAATGTCCGTCTACCGATGAATGGATAAAGAATATGTGGTGTACATAAATGAATACTACTCGGCCATCAAAAAGAATGAAATTTTGCCATTTGCAATGATGTAGATAGAGTGTATTATGCTGAATGAAATAAGTTCATCAGAGAAAGACAGGTACCCTATGTCTTACTCATATGTGGAATTTAAGAAACAAAACAGATGAACATAGGTGAAGGGTGAAAAGAAAAACAGGAGAAAGGGAAATAAGCCATGAGAGACTCTTAATGAAACAGAACAAACTGAGGATGGAGGGAGAAAGGCAGGTTAGGGATGGGCTAGACAGATGATGGGTTTTAAGGAGGGCATTTGTTGTGAGCACTGGGTGTTGTATGTAAGTGATGAATCATTGAATTCTACTCCAGGAACCAATATTGCACCGTGTGTTAACTACTTAAAATTTAAATTAAAATAACAATAACAACAAATTAAAAAAATAAAAGTTTTTAAGAAAATAAATGATAATGAGGATGTAATATAAGTATAGGGAATATACTCCATAATATTATAATAACTTTATATAGTGACCATGGTAACTGCAACTTTTGAGATGATATCTCAATCATATCTCAATATCTTATATCACTTCACAGTATTTTAAAATGTTGAAACAATTCATTGTGCATCTAAAATGAATACAATATTGTATATTAATTATAATTCAATTAAAAAGTTTGAAAAGAAGTGAGGGAGAAAAAAATGAATGAACAAAAGAAAGAGAGAAAGAAAGAAGAAAAGGAAGGAAGGAGGGAGATATACAATAGTTCAAGGAAAAAATATATTTTTAAAGATTTTATTTATTCATTTGTCAGAGAGAGAGAGCACAAGCAGAGGGAGGAGCAGATGCCCCACTGAGGAGGGAGCCCAATGCATGACTCAATCCCAGGACCTGGGATCATGACCTGAGCTAAAGGCAGACTCTTAGCCAACTGAACCACCCATGCATCCCAAGGAAAAAATATTTTTCATAATCAATTTAATAGAGCTGAGATTCAAACAAACTTGAAAAATAATTATTTCAAGATATTCTTATTAAACATTCCTCAAAGAATAAGAAGACTATATAATTTGTGCTTGACTTAAAAAAAGGTTGTATACCATTTATTTAGCATTTTGGAGTTAGATATTACATTCTACACAAATTTTCTAGACATTCAAATCTTTCTCCATGAAATTTCCTTTATATTTTTTAAAAGATTTTATTTATTTATTTAACAGACAGATCACAAGTAGGCGGTGGGGCGGGGGGGGGGGGGTGAAGCAGGCTCCCTGCTGAACAGAGAGCCTGATGTGGGACTCCATCCCAGGACCCTAAGATCATGACCTGAGCTGAAGGCAGAAGCTTAACCAACTGAGCCACCCAGGCACCCCTCCATGAAATTTCCTTAAAAATAACTTTGTCTAACTATAAAATTAGAAACGCTGATGCATGTATTATTACAAAGAAACTGGTATCAGAGATTAATCAAACCATCCAAAGTTAAGCAAATAAGTTCCTTTTCCATCCTAGGCCTTTTAGGATAGGAAAGAAAAGAAATTTGAGTAAATAAAATAACTTCAAAAATCTTAACTATCTCAAGCCTTCCTGATTATATTTCCATCTTCGTGCTAACCAGATATACTTATATATCCTGTTATACTTTTTTTTTTTTTAAAGAGAGGTAACAAGGGACAGAGAATCTCAAACAGGGCCCAGTGCAGTGCTTGATCTCACAACCCCGAGATCATGACCTGAGGCGAAATCAAGAGTCAGATCCTTAACTGACAGAGCCACCCAGACGTCGGTGCTGTTGTACCTTAAACTCAGCAAGCCTAGAAGAAAATATTTATCTCTGCACAATAGCTCCATTTTCTCAATCAAAATCCATTTTGTTTTCTCAGTCATCAAGACAATCATTTATCTTTCATTTCTCATTTGATTTCGAACCTCATGTCTAACCAGTTACCAAGTTCTGAAATTTTTCTAGAGAGATAAGAAATATTGGTGGTTTTTCCTTTTTTTTAAGTCTCAAACCAGAAAGGGGAAAGGAAATTCTAAATGTAACAACCATAGTTCAATCATTTGCTTATCATTGGAAGAAGGAACCTCTGAATTTTAAAATAGCCCTTGCCTAGATTCCAGTGATCAAAATATCTATTCTTGTCTCTGATATTAACTAGCCTGCTGACATCAACTAAGACACTTCTGTTCTCTGCTTCAGTTACCTGATCTTTGAAATGGTGGAGAAGTGGGTGGTATTTGAAAATACCTTTCCCTTCTAAAATTCTGTGTGGTTCTCAATTTGTCCCTTTCTTTTCATTCCCGATGTAGCCAGTCCAAAGATGGGCACTTATGACTTTGTAAATGTTTACATTACTTCAAAAATCACTGCAACTCTTTGCCTAAAATCCACATTTGATCTTACCAACAGGTTTAACTTCTTAAAACTCAGTTCTCTTTATTGCTTTACCTGAAGTGGCTAGAGGTGCTAATTAGATTAAGTCATTTTCCAGATCTCCCCAAACCACTTGCCTCTGAAATTTCTTGCTACACAGACCTCCTACATAATCAACCTTTCGGCCCCAAGTCAATCTGGGTCACTCAATATAAAAACATGCACTGGCCTTTCTCATTTCTACTCTTTTGTGCATTTTATGTATACCAATGCTCTCTACCTGGAATGTTCTCTTCTTTTCTTGTCATCCACTGTAATTTTGCCCTGCTTATATTTCACATTCTCTAAAAAGTCTACTCTGATTACCCCCAAACCAAAACAATTTGTCTTGCACCGTGAACTCTCAGGTAAAAGGAGAAGAGAGTTAATAGGTTCATAGGTTGGAGAGGGGAGTTCTCAGGTCCTTGGGGATAGAGAGGCTTTCCAAGGTAGGTGCTGAGTAGTGGTGGGGACCACCACTGGAATTCTCCCTTCACCATCCTGCTCAAGCATTTAAACAACAAGGACAACGACTGTGACAAAGAACGGATACTGTAGCAAAGACCCCTAGTGTCCTGCCAGTAACTCATCCGGTACTGTGCATGCCTAAAAAAGCTTACTGGAAGCACCTGGAATTTTCTAGCTGAGGACTGCCTTTGCCTTCCTTGCAGAGAAGGCCACACAATTTCCAGCACCTCCAGGAGAAACCCTCAACAAATGAAAGATAAGAGCTTGTGGATATATATCTTAGTTTCCCAGTTCCTCAAGTAGGATAATTCTGAGGAATATTTCACACAGCCTTCCAGAGATCTCCAGTGGGACTCTGCTCCACTCATCACCACTGTTAACCAACACAAGAATGTTCTCACATTGCCTTCACTTTCTTCCCACACACTCTCCACTTCCCTATTCGTGCTTTGGGAGATCAACTCCTATGTAAACTACTTGCACCCAAATACTTGCCTTGAGGTCTGCTTCTGAGGGAAATTTATAGGTTTACTATGCATTTTTCTCATCTTCTTTCTCTTTCCCTGCTTTGATTTACATCATTCAATCCTTGGAGAAAAATACAATTTCATTTATGCTTTCAAATTTGTTAATGTGTGTGTATATATTATGTTCTCTTAGAAATTAAAAAAAATTTTTAAAAAGAAGTTTAAAAAATTTACAATGTAGGTTCAGTTTATGTCTTTCTCATTCTTAATTTTTTTTTGCCCTTTTTCTCTAGTTTCATACCATACCATTACCATACTTATAAGATTATCTATTTTATTTGTCTTTTCGGTAAATTATTTCTTAGTTGTATTGATCATCATTCTCATTCGTGGTTGTTACTGCTTCTACTATTTTTGTCATTTTCTATTTTATGAACTTTTCCTTTTACCGATAACGTTTATTTGTCCACATTCTCTTGGGTGACTACAATTGAAACTCTTGGAGAAAATTGCTAAACTTATTTATTCTTCATTTGTCTCCTCTTTTAAGTAAGGGACATGAAACTATATATCTCTCTCCAAATTTGATTTTAGACCACCAGTTAGGAAATAAAGTGCCTTTTCTATTTTTTTTTTAATATTTAAAAATCTTCATTGTTCTTTATTTAGCAATGCATCTTATTTAGCAATGTGGTATTTTATTTCCAAAATAATTGTGTTGTATTAGATGTGTTTGGTTATTAATTTTAAATTTCATTTACCATTTTGACTAAAGAGTTGTGGGTTTTTTAATGCTAACTTTTTGAATTTTTTAAAACTTTTGTCTATGGTAATAATTCATTTTATAAAGGTCCAAAATATGTGCTTAAAAATATGTACTCTCTGTTGAATGACTAGTTCTCTAAAGTATCTATAGCTAAAAATTCTTAATTGAGTATTTCAAGACCTACTTTTTGTCTGCTTACTCTATCAATTTCTTAATTAGTTGGTTAAAATGTCTCACCAGAAATATAGATTTAGGATTTTCTCCTCTTTAGTTCTGTCAGTCTTGCTTTATATCTTACAAGGTTCTGGTTTAGTGCACACAGGTTTTAGTTTTCATATTTTGGTGGATTGTTCATTTTATCATTATGAAATATTTCCCTTTGTCACTTTTAATGCATTCCATCTCTGGATTCACAGATGTTTCCAAGTTCTGATTCCCCACTCTATGTAGGGCCTAGAAACTTGGCTTCTCTTTCTGTGCAGGTGCTGAGGCCTTAGCCATCATGGATTTTCTAGGTTAACAGTCACTCTCTACATGGGCCTAATGGCTTCACATCTATCTCACTGAGGTATGATCCTTCTGTGTTTCTGACAATCAGACATGTAGACATTTCACTTTTTTTATTCTGACTTTGGAGATTCTCTACCTATATCTGTACCATTATCTATCTTTCTGTTGTATATACATACATATACATGTATACATAACAGGAAGAGATGCATCTATGTACGTAATACATCAGAAAGAGGAAGAGAGAATGTACACAAGAAGGGATGTGTTTCTTCCATCATCCTGAACTTGAAGTGTATCTATCCTTTCTTAAATAGAAAATGTGATTAACTGGCATTACCATTCAATTTCTTGAATTGCAAGTGCATTTCTCTCATTTGGAATTAACTTCCCTGAGAAGTTAGCTTAGTGAATATTCTCATTGCCTTCCTGGGAAAGTTGTCCAAAGTTTTCTGTAAAAATTGCTAATTGCTACGAGCCCTTTCACTAGAAATGCATAGCTTCCCTCAAGCAATACTTCTGAGGTATTTCTGCAGAGCGCCTTGTAAAGTGCTTACTGCTTTTAGAAATGGCACCTGGGCTGATGCCCAAGCTTACATCAAGGGGCTGGTATTAATGTGTCCTTAAAAAGGCATCTTTTATAGCCTAGCAGGAAGAAAAATCACTTTACTCTCATAATTTGTTTTAAGTATTGCTGTTATCATTGCTAATTACAGTATCTCAATAAAGCATTTATTTATTAAGTCTCTTTGGTTTCCTCTATGAGCAAAATTTATTTTCCTCTTAGTAAAATGTCTTTCTTCCTATTAAAATTTTATACCATTTGATTGGATGAAGGAAATGGGTGATGCTCAAAAATGACTAATGGCAGAGAGACTGGTTAGGTTAATGCTTTGTTTTCTTTGACCATTCTATTTAGACTTAAAAACTCAAGGTCTTTTTTCTTTCTAAAATCAAGTGAGGCTTAAGGAGCTCTAAATCTCATTTAGCCAGACACATCCACTTATATCTTTAACAATTTTGAATGTGTTTTGACGGATTTTCTTTCTTTCTTTGTCACGTACATTATAAGCTATGGTTTCATTTCACAGCAGTTAAATATTATAGTCATTTTCAGGAAGAGGAAAAAAAAAAGTTACCATAATCTAGCTACCTTTATACTGTTGTACATGAATCATTTAGAAAATTTGGGAACCTATCCAACTGCATTTCTCATAAAACACTCCCATGTCTGTATACTGTGCAGTGCCAAGACTTTTATCTGTGTAGCTTAGAAAATGGCGATAACTAAGTAAAACAAAAGAAAAGTAATTAAATAAAGCACATTTGGCATGCATTTTCTTACATAACTTTTCAGCATCTTACATAATGTAGTCTGAATTAAAAGTGAATGGATCTTTTATGAGCACCAAAAAAGGTATATTCTATTAATTGATTGCCAATGAATGCAAATTATATAAAAGATATAGTTCATTTTCTGGTCAAGATTAGAATGGTTATCCCAAATGTGGCTGAAGTTAAGATTTTTACAGAGGGAAAATGAAATAAATGGTTTATTTAAAGTTACATTAGAGAGTTATAGAAATAGCATAGCTTAACTTTGTTGTATTTTCAAATAAGATGTATGCACGTCTAAAAAGGGTTTTTGTGATTTAAGGTACTAGACGAATTGGGGTTATAGATCAGAAGAATCCTCTCTTTAGCAGGTGTCCTTCCTGATACCTGACACCGAAGTCTGTCTAATCTTTTCTTCAGCAGAGCAATGTGATTAATTGGCATTAGCACCAAATTACCTGATGAAATAGGGGTGCCTGGGTAGCTTAGTTGGTTAAGCAGACTGCTTTCCATTTCCGCTCGGGTCATGATCTCAGGGTGGTGAGATTGAGCCCAGTGTCAGGCTCTGTGAACTCAGCAGGGAGTAGGAGCCTGCTTGAGATTCTCTACCTTTCCCTCTGCCCCTCCCACTGCTTTCATGCTCTTTCTATAAAATAAATAAATTAATCTTTTAAAAAATTACTTGAAATTGTTATTAGTCTATATATGTTTTTCCAATTTTTTGTTTGTTCATTAATTTTTTTTTTGGCCTCAGTTTGATTATTTTCATTTATTCTTTGGAAAAAATTGTTATTTCCTGTATATTTTCAAATTTACTGACATGTATTTACTCATGTTGTCTTACGACTTCTTAAATTCCTAATATAGCTTTAGTTTATGTCTACTTTCATTTGCCGTGAAAATGCTTATTGCCTTTTGCAATGTACAATAAAAACAATTAGTCTCTTCAAGTTGGTCATATCATAGAACACATTAGTCTCTTCAAGTTGTATCATTGACTCTTTGATCTTAAAATGTTAACAGTTGCCCCCATTTTTTTATGATAAAACGTATTTATTGAAATTAGTTTCTCTTTTATTAAATGCTTTAAAAGCTTCAGAAAAAAAGATATGACACGATGGCGGGAAGGAGAGGGTGGTGGGGTTATGGACATTGGAGAGGGTATGTGCTATGGTGAGTGCTGTGAAGTGTGTAAACCTGGTGATTCACAGACCTGTATTCCTGGGGCAAATAATACATTACATGTTTATAAAAAATTTTTTTAAAAAGATATGACGCTAAAGCAATTTCACTTTTGGTTCATCAAAAGTATGTATTTCCTCCAATATCAGTATAATTTCAGGATGTTTTACTTGTTTTTATCAGTAACCATTTTTCTTATACCATTGTATTCATAATTGCTTGAAAACATCATGGTGCTATTTTCTTGAATGGAGTTCCAAACTTTCCTCTTGACAACTGGGAGAGCAATGGCTCATGGAGTACTGTCTGTAGCAGGACTTAGTTGTCCAGTGGGTACTAAGACTCAAAGTGAGACAGTGAGTCAAAGCTGACGAGGAGAAAACGTGCACATAGATGTCTTTAAACACAGAGCTCCACTGAAGACTTCTGAAAGTCTAGCTGTATCTACTCTTTGTGAGTCAATGGGAAAATTACACAAGGAAAGTGCCTAGATTATGAAGGAGGAAATATAGAAGAAGAGAAGGAGGGAAATGGACACCTGGTGGACCAGAGGGTTAAGCATCTGCCTTTGGCTCAGGTTATGATCCCAGGGATCAAGTCCTGGGATCAAGTCCCACCCTTCCCACTTCAGGATCCTTGCTCAGCAGGGAGCCTTCTTCTCCCTTTGCCTGCCATTCCCCCTGCTTGTGCTGTCTCTCTCTCTCTCTCTCTCTCTCTCTGGCAAATATATAAAATCTTTTAAAAAAAGTAGAAGAAGAAAAAGAAGAAGGGGGAAATTAGAAAGGTAACTGATAATTCCATTTACATTTTCAAAATTATGTTACAGAATTTCCTTCAGTTGTCCAGGCTCTGTCTCAGAATGAAGACAATCATAACTTTGACAAAATGGTAGCTTTGTAATTCACAAGTAAAAGGAAAGATGTCATACTTCATTTATTCTAAATTGTTTTCAACATTAAGACCAGGCAGCAGAGACTGTGACAAATATGGAAGCTATTGTGCACCAAATACAATTTGGTCATTGCTTTTTACTTCGCTTTATTTTTTGCTGGCTAGCATTCTCTCCATATACACCTGAATGTAAATGAGGATGCCTTTGAATTTGAAACAGAGAATAGTCCTGACACTGTGACAGGCTACTCGTGTTATGCTTTTATAACTACTCTCCAGTAAACATTTGAAAAACTCTGCAATCTCAACATATTATTATAGTCAGGTCAATGCAAGATACTTTAGTTTCACACTTCTAATGATTTGGACTTGAGTTTTAGGCTTTAGCGCAAGTTACTTGGACATTGATATAAACTATGTGTGTTTTTCAATAGTCTCTAGGTTGTTTAAAAATATAACTCTTGGGACGCCTGGGTGGCTCAGTTGGTTAAGCAGCTGCCTTTGGCTCAGGTCATGATCCCACCGTCCTGGGATCGAGTCCCACATCGGGCTCCTTGCTCCGCAGGGAGCCTGCTTCTCCCTCTGCCTCTGCCTTCCACTCTGTCTGCCTGTGCTTGCTCTCTCTCTCTCTCTCTCTCTCTCTGACAAATAAGTAAATAAAATCTTTAAAAATATATATATATATAAATCTTGTTTTACCTCCCAACTTAAACCCTCTAATGGTTTCCCAAGTTCAAATTCCTTAACAAAATCTTACTGGAGTCTAAAAGAGAAGTTCAACGCACGGTTCTCTTCTGTTTCTGTATGCCAGCCACAGTGAGCATCTTCTAGTTCTTCCAAAGTTCCACAGTCCCCAGGTCCTCACCATTGTGTTCCCTCTTTTTGTTGAAATGTGCCCACAACCCTTTTAGCTAAACCCTGGTTCATATGTAAATAAAGAACTTTTCTCCTCGGACTCTCAGATTAGATCAGTTTCCTCTGTCACATGCACATCTAAAGGTCAGTACTTACCTTCATACCACTTGTCACAGTTTGACATTGAATGAGGATAAATACATAACCACGTGTACAGATGGTACTATAGGGTCCAGGGGTAAAAATAGACCTTATCAGTTTGACTCACTATTTTATCCTCACAACCTAGCACTGTACTAGGATCTAGTAGGTGTGCAAGAAATATTTTTGACTGAATGACTGTAGACACCACATGGCAGTTATAACTTTATGTTGATGAAAAAGCAATAATAGAATTTTCAGTGTTTTGTAATTTATATAGGTGAATTCCGATGATCTAGGAGTGCTATTATGTTCAGAGTGGTCATAAGAAGAATTTTCCTAAAAATACAGGAGTCCTCCTTTATCCACGTTTTCACTATCTGCAGTTCAGTTACCTGCAGTCAACCATGGCCTGGAAGCAAAGGATCCTCCTTCTGAGGAGTCCTCATGTCAATAGCAGCCTAATACTATGTCACCACGCCTCTGTCGTTCACATCACTTCGTCTCATTTCAGAGGCATTTTATCATTTCACATCATCACAGCAAGAAGGGTGAGTACAGGTGTGTCTGGATGTTTCAGTCAGTTGAGCATCCAACACTTAGTTTCGACTCAGGTCATGATCTCAGGGTTGTGAGATCGAATCCCTCATTGAGCTCTGTGCTCAGCAGGGAGTCAGCTTTGATTCTCTCTTTCTCTGCCCGAGTCCCAGCCCCTGCTTGCATGCACTCTCTCTTTCAAATAAATAAATAAATCTTAAAAAAAAAAAGAAGGGGTGAGTACAGTACAATAAAATATGTTGAGAGAGAGAGAGAGAGACGACATTCACATAACTTTATTCAGGTAACTTTCAGCATATTGTTACTATTGTTCAACTTAATTATTATTCTTAATCTCTTACTGTGCCTAATTTATAAACTTCATCATAGGTACATATATATAGGAAAAAACACAATATATTTAGGGTTCTGTACAATCTGTAGTTTTAGGCATCCACCTGGGGTCTTGGAACATATCCCCGATACAAGAAGAGCACCACAGTGGTGGCAGTAAGTGCCCTTTCTGTTCTCTTTTTACTCCACCATATTTAGAATTTTTAAGCTATGTTAGAAAATACATATGGGGACTTGTGATTGTATCTGAATTTTTTTAGTTTCTCCACAAAAAAAACCCTAAAAAAGGGATTCAAGTGTAAGTAGTTTAGATCGGCAGTGACCTCAGGAAACACTGGTAACAGAGTGAGGAAGTGAAATAGGGAATGGAGACAAATTTAATAGCACAATGACATAATAACACAATAACTGGGTTCTTTACTAGGCAAGTTACTACTGTAAGCTTTGGGAGTCAATGCAGAGCATGTACCTTAATCAAAATGAAGGGCTAGGGAGCTGGGGTCTTCCATTGGTTGTGGCACCTCAGAGGGGTGTAAATATCCTCGGACTCTCAGACTGCCACTGTGTACCAGGAAAACAGCCTCATATTGCCAGAGAAAACCTTCAGACCAAGAGATGTTCATGCTGTCTTTGGAAGTTTACCAGCATACGTGACAAAGCTAAAAACATAGGGGATATGGCAAGACACAAGGTTTGCTTACAATAAGCTTCATAAATATTTCACATTATATATTTTTTTAATTATAATATTATTTGTACCAGTTCTGTGAAAAATGCTGTTGGTATTTCAACAGGGACTGCATTAAATCCATAGATTTCTCTGGGTAGTATGGACATTTTAACAATATTTGTTTTCCCAGTCCATGCAGCATGGACTCTTTCCACTTATCTGTGTCATCTTCAATTTCTTTCATCAATGTTTTTGGGGTCTTTCACCTCCTTGGTTAAGTTTATTTCTAGGTATTTTATTCTTGTTGAGTAATTGTAAATGGGATTTTTTTCTTAATTTCTCCTGCAACTTCATTACTAGTGTGTAGAAATGCAGCAGATTTCTATACATTAATTTTGTATCTGCAATTTTATGGAATTTGTTTATCAGTTATAGGAGTTTTTTGGTGGCCTCTTTAGGTTTTCTATATATTGTTATTCAGGTATTCTGCAAATATTCATGATTTTACTTTTTCCTTACCAATTTAAATGATTTTATTGATTTTTCTTGTCTGATTGCTATGACTAGGACTTCCAGTGCTGTTGCATAGTGGGAAGAGTGGGCATTTTTGTCTTGTTGCTGATCTTAGAGGAAAATCTCTTGGCTTTTGACCATTGGGTATGATGTTAGCTCTAGGTTTTTGTTTTAATATATGGCCTTTATTATGTTGAGATATGTTCCCTCTAAACCTAATTCTTATCATGAAGAACAATTACAGTTTGTCAAAACCTGTTCCTGCATTTATTGAGATGATTATATGGTTTTTATTCTTTCTCTACCTAATGTGATGTATAACATTGATTTGAGGATATTGAGCCAAACTTGCATCCCTGAAATAAATCCCATTTGATCTTGGTGAATGATTTTTTTAGTGTATTATTGAATTTGGTTTGCTAGTATTTTGTTGAGGATTTTTACATCTGTGTTCCTCAGAGATTTTAGCCTGTAGTTTATTTTATTTGTAGTGTGTTCATCCAGTTAAGTATAAGTATCATTATCCTTATAAAGTGAACTTATAAGTTTTCCCTCCTATTTTTTTAAATAGTTTGAGAAAAATAAGTATTATTTTTAGACACTTTACATGATACCATTGACTTTTCATCCAAAAAATAAAGTACCATTCATTCAGGGTGGTGTAAGAATGCTTACTGAATGCTTACTGAATGAATGTTAAACTCATTACATATAAGTAAAATAAAATATTGAATTTATGTTGTGGTTTTTAATAAAATAAAATATCTATACAGTTTTTTTAACTCTCACAATATTTTGAGATAGTAAATACTGTTATTTATCTGATAAAGGATTTCAAAACAATGCTACAAAGTAAAAAGACCTCACTGATTGTTAAAAAATATTGAAGACTCTCCAAATTTACAGTGGTATATCTGTAATGCAAATAATTAGTGTAACAACACTTTCAGTTTGTCACAATGCTTTCATATTCATTAATCCAACCAATCCTCAAAACATTCCATTTTAAAGGTACGAAACTCAATCTAATAGTAAACATGTAGTTAGGATCTTGTCTCCCTCCTTCACAAAAAGAAAAGAAAAAACCATTGGATTGAACTTAACTTCAGTTCCCTCCAAATAAACCCAACAGTTTTGTCTCCTTCTACTGCATCTTCTTTCAAAATAGAGTAAAGGAACTGAGCCCAGTCCTTTTCATGCGCACTCTGAACCAACTCTTCTTTTGCCTTCTTGGGAAACTGACATTACCAATTCTCTTTCCTCCTTGTCTCAACTACATCAACTTTAAATATCTTCATGTTTTTACTTTATGTAAAACTAATCAAAACAAACCAACACAAACAAAACAGATAAACCTTACTCTTAGGTCCCTCTCTAGCTCTCCACAGCCCAACTCCTTAACTAAGTTAGCCATATTCACTGTCTTCATTTCCTTCCCATGGGTTCACGCCTCAGTTTCCATCCTCTGCCCCATTAAGTTATTAATGCAAAAACTGCTCAACCTGATTTTATTTAATCCATTTGTAACATTTATACCTGTTGACCACTTCTGTCTTCCCTTGGCTTCATGAGTACTATTTATTTCCATATTTGTTCTTATATTCTGGCTTTAACTAATCAAATTCTTTGTCAAATTTATCCTCTCTTACCCACACATTAAATATTTCAAGATTGGGATTTTTTTTCTCTTCTACTGCTTTCTCTCAGTAATTTCATTATTTCCAAAGATTTTAATTACTATCTCCACAAATTGACTCCCAAATGTACACCTTTAGCACAGACATCTCTTTCTGCTTTAGATTAATATATCTTTTTTTTTTTTTCCTTCCAGATATTTTCACTTACCTGCCTCGAAGTCATTCAACAAACAAAAAACTAAAGCTAAACTCATGAGCCTGTCCTCTTTCAGGACTCACTAGCTCAATTAATGGCAACACCATTTACTTAATTTCACAAGCCAAAGACTTTTTATCTGCATCTCCCTCTCCTTCAGCCCTCATACCCAAAACATCCTCAAATCCTACTAACTATACATCTTAAAATGGGATGTATTTAATCCATCCCTTTCTCTCCATTTCCAGTGCCATTATCCTAGCCAACTCTACTCTCTGTTTTTCACCACAACTGTTAATTGCTTCCTAACTGGTCAATTCACACTTTTCCTTTCCTCTCTGTTCTGCACACAAAACCCAAAATACGTCTTGACGACACTTGATCTTGCCCCTCTCCTGCTCAGTACACTAATGTTTTCCCACTCATCTTAGGAGAAAATCCAAATCCTCAATGTAGGCTACAAGGCTCTGCAAGTTCTTCCTCTTGTCTAGATCTTCAGCTGTATCTGATTCTGCTTCCTCCCTCACTTGGAGTTCTAGCCACTCTAGTCTTTTAGGTTTTTTAATCTCTTGCACTAGCATTTACCTCATCTTAGAACACCTCTTGCCTAGGCCTCCTACCGATTCTTTAGATTAGTTTAAATGATTAATTCCCAGAAAACTCTTACCCGACAAATCAATTTTACTTCTACATTCTTTTTTTTTTTACTTTTTTTTTTTTTTAAAGATTTTATTTCACAGAGAGAAAGAGAGAGCTCACAAGTAAGCAGAGAGGCAGGCAGAGAGAGGAGGGAAGCAGGCTCCCCACTGAGCAGAGAGCCCAATGTGGGGCTCGATCCCAGGACCCTGAGATCATGACCTGAGCCAAAGGCAGAGGCTTAACCCACTGAGCCACCCAGGCACCCCTTTACTTCTACATTCTTAAAACAATATTCATCTTTCTCTTATGGCCCTTAGCAAGATTATTAATTTGATGGTAATTTTTAAAATTATAGCAACACTGTTTGTCTTCCCCCATTAGACTATAATAAAAACAGGAAAACATGACTAATTTTGTTCACCATGGTCCGGGAACAGTCAAATTCCAATAGTTGCTCTTTGTTCAATATATGAATAAGCATATCTGGGTCTTGATTTTAGTGTGAAATTCAGTTCTCTCTACCGTGTATAGGAAGTTTGCCATTGCAGACAATAATTTTAAAAATTATTTGCATTCTGTAAACCATATACAGTCACATATAACAATAAAAATGGGGACCCCACCCTCTTTGAAAACTTAATTTTATTTATTTGTAAGTTTTATTTATTTAAGTTAACTCTACACCCACCATGGGGCTTGAACTTACAACCCCAAGATCAAGAGTCACATGTTTTTTCCACTGAGCCAGACAGGCACTCCTGAAAACTTAATTTTTAATCATTAGCTCTTTATAAAAGTCTACCATACCAAGAAAAAAAAAGCTATATTCCTTACTACATATGCCGTATTATGGACCATTTTCTTTCACTCTCAAAGTAAATATATCCAAGGAAAACATCTATTTTATCAAAGTAAAGTTGAAGATTATCTGGGGAAGTTGTAACTAAAGATAGATGTTTAAGGGTGCCTGGGTGGCTCAGTGGGTTAAGCCTCTGCTTTTGGCTCAGGTCATGATCTCGGAGTCCTGGAACTGAGTCCCACATCAGGCTGTCTACTCGGCAGGGAGCCTGGGTCGTCCTCCTCTCTCTCTGCCTGCCTCTCTGCCTACTTGTGATCTCAATCTGTCAAATGAATAAATAAATTCTCTTTTAAAAAAAGATAGATGTTTAAGTATTTCAGAAAATAGTGATTCTTCAGTTGCAAAGACATTAATTATGTGAAACATTGGAAGGACTTCCAATGTGCCTAAGCTTTATAGACGATAAATACCTTGGAAGAAATTTTAAAAACTGGCCATTATATGTTTTTTAAACTGTAAACCAGTCAGATATATCTATGACTACATATAGGACAGAACCTCAGAATTAAGAAAGCTTGAGATTGTGAGAAGAAATATTACCCTTCTCCCTTTCTTCAAGGGACTAGCCATTTTGATGTATCACGACATCTTGTGTTTCAAGGATAAAGCCTCCCGCAGTGACACAGTCCAGCAGCACTCCCTACCCTGCCTAAAAGGACAGTCTTGAGCCTCGCTTTATTTCATTGCTAACTACTCTGAAGACTTCCCTCAATAGCTCAAATCCCAATTATTCTTTACCCTGTGACCTTGAATTCCAAAATGCAATTCAAACTCATGTATGTTACCTGTCTCACCTCCTTCACACTGTTGCTTTGCAAGCACAGCATAGACTCCTTGAACAGTATGTTACAGGTACAAAGACAACTGACATCAGGATCAATTATTTTGCTGAGAGTACTAAGAACACTGAATAGGTGTATTGCTGCTTTGAATATTTTCTATGCTAAAATGTATCCAAATATTACTATTACCTTTCCTATTGTTTTATCCCATACCCAAAACACTGGAAATGCAAGTTACTTTTTCAAATTTACATTTGACAATATTTACATTTTGACTAAGAAGTGTAGTGTCATAAAACCATTAAAGCAAAGGTTTCTAGAAACCATAGCCTGACATATATTTTCTAAATTTTCCTTAAAAAATATTTGGGACTTTTGAAATTCTTAACCTAGACATAGTCCATACCTGAGACATGAATTTATTTTAAGTTGTAGGATGCAGGCTTATTCTCACTAAAATTTTGTTATAATATTAAGTATTTATAGAATTTGAGGAATAGTAATATATTAAGACATTTCTTGAGGAGATTTGCTGGTGTTAAACTTGAAAAAAAACTGATATGTTGCATGATCTGAACAATTTGCTAACCTTTAACCAATACTATTATTACACAAAAAATAAGGCAGAGAGATGTAAACTTTATGTTGCTTGCCTCACTTAGTAGTTAATATAATAAACAGGGACAATACTTAACAAACAAACATTAATACTAACAAGGCTAGAAATGCAAAATTTTAGCATGCAAAATTTTTACAAAGGCTTTCGTAATTCTTATGGAGAAAGAACGATGATAAATTTTCACAAATGTAATCATTTAAGTTAGACATGCATGATCTATTCCACTGTCTTACTCTTGCTAACCATATTATTTCTTCTTCTTATGGTTATTTTGTTTGCACATTTTCAGTGTAGAGTCAGCTAAAAATGATAACAGATTTTTTTTTCAAGACTGTAGAGCTTAGATTTACAAGTCCCATTAATCTCAATGTCAACAATCTGTAACATTCCAGTTTTTTAGTCAATTTCCTAGTTAAATGTTTTTGTATATATCTAAACTTTTGCCATGCTGCTACGCAGTCTTAATAATTAGAAATCTAACTGCCCGGACTAATGTCATTCCGAATAACAATATTAGAAATATTATGGAATATTCTAATAAAATTAGAAATTTAACTGCCTTGAATAATGTTATTCAGCACTGAGACACCTTAATTTGACCCTGCCATTGCTTAACTGCTAGTTACATAGTTTGTTTCAATGTCTTTGTTTTGCTGTATTAGGGAACACTGAAATGAATACTTTCCGGCAAAGAACTGTTTAGAAGATTTATTTGAATTTGCAAGTACATTTTCCTTTTTAAAAATCAATTTTATTGAGAGATAGCTTATATATAATAAAATGCACACATTTAATTATAAAGATCAATGTGTCCTGACAAACGTCTAATTCCATATAACCATCAATACATAGAATATTTTCATCACACATACAGTCCCCTTGAGCCCCTGGCAGTCAATCCTGTCTTCCCCCCAGTCCCCTATCCCAAGGCCATTTATCAACTTTCTACCACCACATTTTAGTTTGGCCTTTTCTAGGATGAGATACAAATAATACAGTATTTATTTGAGTGTCTGGCTCTTTCAGTTCAGCATAATATTTTTGAAGTCATCTATGTGGTCATCTGTACTGGTAGCTTATTTCTCTGTATCACAGAGGAGTATTCCATTGTACAAATTTATTCATTCCTTCGTGTATTGGAGGACATTTGGGTTGCCTCCAATTTAGATTATGAATAAACCTTTGCCAATATTCTTATCCAGGTCTTTCTGTGGACATAGTTTTTTCTTTCTCTTGGATAAATACCTAAGAGTAGAATTTCTGAGTCATAGGGTAGATGCATGTTTATAAGAATGTATTCAACCATTTTCCTAAGTAAGCGTAGCATTTCACTGCCAACAAACAATATATAGGTGTTCCAGTTGCTCCCCATTCTTGCCAACATTTATCACTCTTTCCAGCCACATAGGACAACAGGACAGTGAGACCACATGATTTCATGACTGAGGACTGCAGGATTTCTGAGGTCAGGAAACAATGAAAAGAAGAGACCTTTAAACCGAGATTGCAAGATAATGCAATCTCTCAATTTCCTGGTCCAAGATTTGATTACTCAGGGAAATACTCTGGTAAGAGCACTAAATAGGGAAGAGCATTTTCTTTGCCTTTGAGACTTCCTCAGCCTCCTATCAGCACAAAGGTTTGAAAAGTTTGGAAAATTCCTCTTACTGCAAGCCAAGATTGTTCTTGAGGTGGACACTTGCTCCTCTGCCTGTCTTGACCCCAACTGCAGCCACTGCCCTGTGTCAAAGTGTTCTCCACCTTTTGTTTACTGATGAAGAGTTTGTCTCTCTGGAAAGTTCAGTTCTTTAAGATTTATGTGTGTCTGCGAAACAAGACTGTATTGAAATGGTGGTTTTGAACAAAAGTATCAATATTTGCCATCTTGGGTAACTTGTGTCAGTGGGAGTGAAGGTCTTTCCTGTGTTTTTATATCCTCACCATAAACAGAGCTCTTACTCCCCCCCCCCCAATTTGAATGATTTTCTAAGGATATACTTCCAGAAGAACATTATTAAGTCAAGAATAATAAATGTTTTTGTGATGATTGCCAAAAGTAATAGGATGAGTCTTATTCATCAAAAAAAGTAGTGCTCTTTTTCATAGTTACTTTTTTCCACATTACTCTACAGATTTGAAACAAGACTCATTGAATTTTATTGCACTCATTTTATTAAAATATTTGTATCCTGTTCTCAGGCTTATTTGCATTATATACTCTCCCCTCATCTACTGTTCATTTATTTAACACGCATTTATTCAAGAGCAGTCTGAGTTAGAGAATGACCTTTCCTTCTCTTACATAGACAAACGAAATAAATGAGAGTAACTGCTAATGGTATGGGGTTTCTTTTTGGAGTGATTAAGTTTTCTATAATTGATTGTGGTATGGTTGCGCAACTCTGAATGTAATAAAAGTCACTGAACTGTACACTTGAAATGGGTGAGTTATATGGTATGTGAATGTTATCACAATAAAGCTGTTATTTTAAAATGAAATAAGGGAATGAAATACGAATGTCAGTGAAGCTTGTATGATATGTCTCCAAAAACTAACTTCTTACCCAACTGAAACCAAAATGAGCTTTACAAGACAAATTCTAAGCATGCTGAAAAAAGAAGAAAATTATCTGATCTACCAGAACATTATCATAATAAATATAATAAGAATGAATTACATTTTTGTTTGATATCAGGCACTGAAGTACACACTTTGAATGAATTATCTCATTTAATCTTTGTATCCATTCTGGAGAGTTACTATTATCTATTACGTACCTTGTAGAGGAAAAAACTGATATGTAAATCAAAGCAAGTAACTGAAAGATTCAGGGCTGAAATCTCAGGCTTGCCTGACATAATTGTTTTGGATCTATTGCTTCCTAATATCAGAGCGTAACATTCAAGAAAGTTCCGTTGCTGTTGATTGTAGCTAAAAAGTCCATACATGCAGGTGCATATGCTCAGAATCATGTGAAGTAAAACAAACATTTTCAAGCCAAGAAAAATCTGCCCGGTCTGGCGAAAACCTAGATCCAGAAATCCTAAAACCTGAATCCAGAAATCCTAAATTCTTTGGAGGGTAACTGGAAGCAGGGGTTGCCGATACACCCTCCAGCTCAAGCTGGCTCTAAGTTAATAGTTGTGCTCCTGTTCAACACCAGTTTAAAACCTCATTGATCCTGTGTGTTATCACAAAAGTAATACCTTAGGTTCTATGACCAGTTATAGTTAACAAAGGTATTTTAACGGTTAAGACAAGCTATGGCCAGGGCTCCTGGGTGGCTCAGTGGGTTACACCTCTGACTTTGGCTTAGGTCATGATCTCAGGATCCTGGGATTGAGTCCCTCATCAGGAGCTCCGCTCGGCAGGGAGCCTGTTTCCCTTTCTCTCTCTGCCTGTCTGCTTGCCTATGATCTCTCTCTCTCTGTCAAATAAATAAATAAAATATTTTTTTTTTTAAAAAGACAACATATGGCCAGCCTTTTGAGAATTATCAAATGTTAGTTTTGCAAGAAATCTTTGAAATTTTATTTCTTTTTAAAGATTTTATGTATTTATTTAACAGAGAGTGATCACAAGTAGGCAGAGAAGCATGCAGAGAGAGAGGGGGAAGCAGGCTCCCCACCGAGCAGAGAGCCCGATGCGGGGCTGGATTCCAGGACCCTGAGATCATGACCTGAGCTGAAGGCAAACGCTTAACCCACTGAGCCACCCAAGCACCCTGAAATTTTATTTTATTAATGAGGACACATCTCCTAGAGAAGTGAAGGCAATTTTCCAAGGTAAAGCCTCTTCAGAAATCAAGTCAGGGAACTATCTCAGGTGTGTCGAACCAGGGTCCAGGAATCCTTTTATCACACCACATTTGATTATTACTAACTAATAAATGTTCTTACCCTTTCTTCTCTCCAGTCCCCGGTAAATGCCCAACACTGGCCCAATAATCACTCACGATACTGCCTCCATGGTTTCGAGTACAATCTGCTCTCTGATTGCAAACTCTGGGAATAAACCTGGTATTATTCCAGACTCTGCTCCTGCCAAGTCCAATTTCATTAGGGAGTAATAAAGAACAACAATACACATTTTTACTTTAATGTTCAAAGAACACTTCTGGATCATTGAATTCTGGACAGCATTTCATCTATGGGACACAAATTATTCTAATTACAAGTTTACTTTATAAGAAAAGAACACCTGCTTTTTCAAGGCAATAGCCCCTAAACACTACTGAATTAAATAAAACTAAATTTGTTTGCATTTAATAGTAGTTGGGAAAGAATGAAAAAGAAACAAGTAATTGTGTTTTCCACTAGGGAAAGCATTGGATAGTTAGGGAACGTTATGGAAGGAACACTTAGAATTTTATATTGTGTACATTTCTACTGCATACACTCAATAAAGAATATACAAAGAAATAATAGCATATAAACCTTGTTAACAATTCTCTAGTGTCGACATTCTGAAAATGAACTACTCTTTCTAGAAATACAATTAAGCATCAGGAACTAAGATTTGCATTATACATAAGCAAATTTTCCAGGTAACTAAAGCTTATAGCTCCAAGATGCATCCCTGTGTTTATTTCATTACTCATTCTGTAAGTGTAAATTTTATACAAGCCTACTGTGTTTGCCAGGCACCAGGCTAACCCAGTGGCACAGCAGAAAACATAGTCCCCACCCTTATGGAGTTTTCATAATGTTAGATGGGATCATTACTGAAGACATCTCGTTTTTGCCTTTTAAACAAAGGGTAATCTATGTATATTCATATAGTCTCAATGGCTTTCAATGAACATCCATTACTGAAGTAAAGTACTAGGACTATATTTTAGACTCTGTGTCTCTTACTCTTAAATAATAATCTCCCAACCTCTGTGGCACCAAGCATGCCCAAATTTATACCACATTTGCAGCATTTTTCATTTTGTCATTTTTTTAATCATCCAGGAAAGCTGAAACCAGGTAAGTAAACTTTCGATAAAAATTATGTTTGATGAGATTCTGAAATACATCCTTATAAAGTACCTGATCACTTGCAGGGACTCTGGGAAACTTCTTCAGTGATTTGAACAGAATTTTGGGTTCACATATTTACCAAAAGTTAGAGCTGCCCATCAATACTATATTCTCTGTATTATGTTAGCAGAAGGGAAAATTGGTAACTGGGCTGCTTGGGCTGCCAAAATAAAACACCATAGACCAGGCAGCTTACGCAACAGAAGTTTATTTTCTCACTATTCTGGAGGCTAGAAGTCCAAGATCTAAGTCCAATAGGGTCAGTTTCTGGGGAAAACTCTCTTCCTAGTTTGCAGGTGGTCACCTTCTCATTGTGTCCTCACATGGCAGAGGGAGAGAGAGAGAGAGAGAGAAAATAAGCTCTTCTGTGTCTCTTTTTTAAAAAGAATATTTATTTATTTATTTATTTATTTATTTATTTATTTGAAAGACAGAGAGACAGAGACAGAGAGTTGGGGAAGGTCAGAGGGAGAGACTCTCAAGCAGACTCCCCCCCAAGCACAGAGCCCAATGCCGGGCTCAATCATGTGATCTTGAGATCAACCTGAGGTGAAATCAAGAGTTGGGCACCAACTGAGCCACCAGGTGCCCGTCTTATTAAAGAAACACATTTGAGATGCCTGGGTGACTCAGTGGGTTAAAGCCTCTGCCTTTGGCTCAGGTCATGATCCCAGGGTCCTGGGATCAAGCCCCACATCAGTTTCTGCTCAGCAGGTAGCCTGCTTCCCCCTCTTTCTCTGCCTACTTGTAATCTCTGCTTGTCAAATAAATAAATAAAATCTTAAAAAAAAATAAACACGTTTTATAAAATGTGTTTCCTCTTATAAAAACATGAATTTTATCATCTAGGGCCCTACTTTGATATCCTCATTATCTTAATCACCTTCCTAGGTGTTACAGCATTACCATTTGAGTTTGGGGGGACACAAATATTCATCCATAACATGTGGTTAAACCAAGTCATATAATAATTAGTATATTATTATTATCATTTTAGATAGAGAAGTGTATGGAAATTCTGAGATATTTATTTTAGCGATCTTTGATTGAGGGCCAGTTTGTAGTCAGACTCAGAAATGGCATCTATTCTTTGGGTCTCTTAAAAAGGATGTGAAAATACTATGGCCTGCAATTAATTTTTACAATCAAAGATTTTGCTTTCCATTGTATTTTTTAAAATGCTGCAGTCATCAATGACTGCAGAAATAAGTTCACTATTGTCAAGCACAAATATCTTTCAAGGTCAGATTAAAAACTGGATTAAACATTTTCGTTGTGAGGTTGCAATCACTGCTTGATGAGATGAATGGAAGAGCAAAATTCACGGATCAAATTTTTCAGTACAATCTCCAAGTAAGAATGAGTCTGGGTTGCTATGATGCTTTCCCCCTTGCATTTTCCTTAAAAGTTTATAGTGGTAGCTTCCAACGACTGCCCTGAATGGAGTAGTTGTAAAACTAATCAAGTGTAGTGATCCTTCATCTCGAAATTCCTCAGCTGTCACCTAATGCATCTGTAAGTTGTTTGTCCAGACACGGGTCAGTGAATTAAGCTAGTGGTTTTGTTGTTGGTAGTGTTGCCTAATGGGATGATACAATAGACCAAAAAAACCCGTAGTTTGCCTTCATAGTAAATATATGTTTATGAATATTTTTTATTTATATACTGCAGTGGGACCATGAGGTCCCTGTTTCCAGGATGAATACTACTTGTCTTCACTCAACAGACTGCAGAGCATACAGTGTTTGCTAAACTAGCTGAGCACGGAAACTTGCAGTATTTCTTAAACTGTAATGTGTAAGTGAACTACCAAAGATATTGTTAAACTGCCCTTTCTAATTTTCAGATCCAGTAAGTCGAGGGTGGGGTCCCAAATTCTGCAATTCTAGGGGTGAAACTGGTGCTGCTGGCCCAGACCACACTTGAAGGATCAAGGCTTCAAAAGGCAGAAAACGCAGTTCTTTCTTTTTTTTTTTTTTTTCTCTCTTAAGGTTTTATTTATTTGAGAGAGAGAGAGATAGAATGAGTAAGAGAGAGAAGGACAAGCAGATTCCCTGTTGAGCATGGAGCCCTAAACAGGACTCGATCCCAGGACCCCGAGATCATGACCTGAGAGGAAGTAAGACACTTAACCCACTGAGCCACCCTGGCACCAAGGTTATTTCTTCCAAAAATCTACAAAATGGATATCACTGAAATAAGATTGCTATCCTATTCTCTATGGTCTCTTGGGGAGATTGATGAGATTACATATGTAAAGCAGCTGGCACAAAAAGAGTTGAAAAACAATGAAAACTCTTAATCGGGTAAACAAAGACATTGTCTATTATGGTGAATTTTATGTAGTTAAATTTATGTAGGGCAGAGAATTGGAAGGGTTTGTTATGGTAGCATGGGCATGTTGGTAAGACGTCACTGAAAATATTAAATTCTAGAGATAGGAGATTCTTATTTCAAAAGTGGGAGTAAACTCATCAGTGCTTTTCATTCATGGTGAAGACAAAGCAAAGTCAATAATTTTAACCAGCAAAATTACAGTTTTGGAAACCAGTGTGGACATTTGTGCAGTAATATGGATTTGATTTGATGAGGCATGCAGGTAATGGTGGAAATAATGAAAAGGTGGAAAGAGAGAGGCCAACAGATACTGACTGCGTACTCTCAGCCAGGTAACAGGCTCTACAGGGCCCTGGGTATGTGGAAAACCTTCTGGGAGACTTCCAGAATGTGTGTACATACGTTCAGACTTCACTCTGAATTCTCACTAGAATCTCTGCAGGAAGGTCCAAGCAAATCTTTTCAAAAGCTCTTTACAACATCTCTTTCTTATGACAGGTATACCAGTTCCCCCGGGAGACTTCTCTGTAGCACTCCTATAAGGAGACTATCACTCTTGTCCTTCTCCACTTCTCTTCAAGACCGGCCACCCTCTTGTCATTTGCCCCACAGAAGAGACAAACAGTACGGCAGACAATCCTGCACTCTGAACCCCTGACAGCCTTCTTTTTTTTTATTTTCAAAAAGTCTAGATTGAAAGTAAAATATATTTTTAAGTTAGCTGTGTTTTCTCTTTACCTCTCTGCTCAACCTAATTCCTCTAAGGCAATTAGTATTCCCAAGAGATGTAGACAAGAAAGAGATGTACACAGTTCAATATTTCAAGATCCTTTCTCACTATAATAAATGGCCTGAGTCAGGGTGTGATTCTAGGACTGACTGAGTCCCAAGTACATATTTATTATTCCTATTGTGCCCTGCTGCCAAGTATTGCAGCTATCTAGGAAAAAGCAATTAAATTAATAATGACTTTTGTTTTTCCTTTTCTAAGACAGAAGAGAAATAAGAGTCAGTATTTCATCTCTCAAGAAATATACCCTGAAATACTAGGAAATATGGTGCCGTAATCAGAGTGACATCTTTATTTTGAGCTACGAGGCTCTTTCATCAACATCTCCAACTTCTTGATTCATAATTTTGGTCCAACTCAGATTTTAGAGACTGGACATCACCTTTTCCAATAGATCTTTCTCTCCCACTTCTGCCTTTTCAAAGTCTCTCTTAATGACTCTTACCTGACTTGATTGGATCAGATCTCCTTCGATCAGAGCAGAGTTTGTAAAGTTTGCTTCTTTTTAGCTTTCTTAAACAGAACCTGAGTCCACCGAGTTCAAAACCTGTACGCATTAATTGTCCCATGATGACCCTGAATCCTTTTTCAAAATTGGCATTTCCTCAGTATGTATACTCCCTTAATATAAGTTCTTTTATTTTATTTTCATTATTTTTTAAAGATTTTATTTATTTATTTATTTATTTATTTTAGAATGAGAGAGCCCATGTGAGCAGAGGAAGAGGGAGAGAGGGAATCTTGAGCAGTTTCCTCACTGAGGCTGGAGCCTGATAATGGGTTCAAGCTTATAACCCTGAGATCATGATATGAGCTGAAACCAAGAGTCAGATACTTAATCAGCTGAACCACCCAGGTGCCTGATTAATATGAGTCCTTTTAGAGATTTAAGTGCAGGAGGCCTGGGTGGCTCACACACCCAAAGTGTGTGCCTTTGACTCAGGTCATGATCCCAGGGTCCTGGGATCAAATCCTGTATCGGGCTCCTTGCTGGGTGGGGAACCTGCTTCTCCCTCTGCCTGCCACTCCCCCTGCTTGTGCACTCTCCCTCTCTCTCTGACAAATAAATAAATAAAATCCAAAACAAAAAAATAATGTTTTAAATGCATATAGTATTGCATATCTTTTCTTTAAAGCTTCTCTAAAATATGTCTATGATGTTTTCCTGGGAGCAGTGCTTCTCAGCCCCAGCTTCACATTGAAACCTTTTGAAGTCTTTGAAAATAATATTGTTGCTTGGGCCCAATTCAGTCAGAATCTCTCGGGTGGGACCATGTGTGTGTTGATTTTTAAAGGTCAGGATTGAGAATTACTATTTTAGTTCACACATTGCTTCAAAAATGTCCTTTTTCTTTTCCCCTAAAAAACAAAAACAAAGCACACAAAAATCGGTGCAGGGCATAGGTTTAGCTAAAGGGCGCGTCACAGAAGTGGAGGACATAATTCAACCAAGGTTATTTGCTCAGCTCCTAGATACCATATTTACAATCCTAGTTTCAGCTAAATCTCGTGAGACTGCAGAAAGCACGTTTTGTTCGAAATCAGTCTTTTAGTGGATTGAAGATCAATGACTTGCGTTTCTCTGGTCTGCTGTGGGGAGAACAAAATCGAACATGCCTCAATTGTAGCTTCTTCCCGGCCTGCCATTCACATGGCCCCTGAACTTTCCAGGTAAAGTTGTTCTCTTCAGATTTATTAATGAAGGGCTCAGAATTTCTAGCTAAACCCCTGCCACAAGGGCTCCAGGCACAGGAGCATCATGAGGTCGCCCGTGGTTCAGAATTTGAGACTAGGCATCATGACATTGCTCTCTATTTTGAGCTCAACTCTAACCAATATATGCCCTGGATTCCTCACAAGTCAAAAGGCTGTGGGATCCCTTGCCATAGACACCTCAAAGGACTTTATGAAATGAGGCAACCATACAGCTAAGTGTTGGAAAAACTACCAAGTACAATTCAAATGAAAAATGATTTTTATCACTGTGATCATTTGTAAATGATAAATTTATGCCATGTTCTCTTATTTATTGCCAACTTTTGAGACTGAATGGAATTTGGAAAGTAAAAATGAGAAAAAAAGTCACATTACAGTACATTTAATGATATAAACCTAGTGAAAACAAAGAAAATACATTATTTTATAAGAAAAGAAAAGAGAGACATCCTGGGTATTTGTGACGACAACAAAAATTTGGGAGGAGGGATAACAGGTTTTTTTATTTTGCCTTATTTACAAATGTCTTCCTCCTCCCGCAATGTACTTGCACTCCCCTTAGCAACTTAAGCATTGTTTAGGGCAGAAGTGGCTGACTTTTAATTTAAGTTGAATTCTTATAACTCCAGAAGGAACTTTTGTCGCTTCTTAAGCCAAAGTAAAAATTCAGTCTTTATCCTTATAACGTTCTCCAGGGAAATTTCAGTTCCTCAGTATAGCCCCTGGGACATGCTGCTGAAAAGTGGTGTGGCTGCTCTGGAGAAAAAGATCTCGGACTTCCCCTGAGATGCCGTTATAACTGCTCATTTCAGATATTTACATGCAGAATGACTTTATTCTCAAAATAATTTTTCAGAAATGCGTTTTCCAATTGATCCATAGTATTAAAATTCTGTATCAGAAATTACTTACTGGTAAAGAAGTTAAACTCCTAAGAGACCAGGCAGATTGTAAAATGTTCTATAAATATCTAAGGCGTTCATCATTGTTTGTGGAAATAGTACACAAGGGAAAATGCGTTCCAAAGCCATCAGGAAAAATTGTGTTTCATTTAGCTCCTACCGTGGTTACGCCTCTATTCTGTTTGCCCTCGACATTTGTGAAATTAGTCAATGCTATATTACTTTACTTCTATGATTGGCTTTGGAAGAGTGTTTATAAAGATCAATGGAAACTTTCCTCCTTAAAGGCAAAATTGCATATTAGTCTATATGCATTCAATAAATACTTAAATCACCAGCTAATTTGAATTCCATGTGAAGTTCATTTACATAGGTCAAGTGTGATTCAGTAACAGTAAATTTATATGCCTCGTCTCCTACAGACGAACGCTTGTCAATCACCTCTTCAAATATCAGATTGTTTGTATTTAATTTTGCAATATCTAAAAGATGTTTTCTCATCTATCTCAAAAGTTTAGCTGAGTGTTTCTTCTCTCTGCTTAGGGTAAAATTTGTACTTTATGGCAAAGAAGGAATATTTCTTCATGACTATCTCAATGACTATTTCAAGTATCTTAAAAAAAGATTTTCTTTTGTAAGTCTTAACATTCTTCTCTATAATTCATGGGTTTTAGTCATATTCCTTTGAGGTTAAAGAAACATGTCTTCAAGATAGGTAAATTGAACTAGAATGTTTCAGCTTTACTTTCTTCTCGGATTCCATGTACTGTCTATACACACATGAGTCACAAATTAGCTAACAACATTCTTATTTCATTAACATCATTTTCCAAGTCTGTTCCTGCAAACTTGAAAAAGGAAATTCTCTAAATTCATGCTGCAACAGGTGCTGAGGCAAGTATTTTTACCATTCAGTTAGTCAATCCTAGTTCTTTCTTTCCCTTCCCTGACAGGAAAAAAAAAAAAAAAAAAAAAAAATTTTTTTAAATGTTTATTTTGCAATAAGAAGTATGGACTTCCATTTCAGTTGTGACCAGCAATCACAAATGTTTATAATGTCTATCAAAGACATACGCACAACTTTCATCACTGATTTAATTTAACTTTCATGATTTTCTCTTCACCATCAAACCAACAGAAACTCCACAAACACTAAATAACAAAACATTACGAGGGCCATAAACTCAGATTGTCATTGTTTTCCCTCCACTGCCTCTTCCATTCTGCTTTCTGTTGTGTAGATCATATTCTAAGATGATTTGTCTATCAAGTTATGTTTTCAAAATGCTGGTCTCCCAGAGAACCTGCATCTCCCAGAGTGTAATTCTTGCTCTTTCCCTTTTCATTTACTAAGATTCTTTGTCAAAAGAATGAATCCATTCTTCCCCATCCCAATGTTCTCGCCCTTAGTTTCATGTTAGGCATGTTTAGAGATTGTTTCACTCGTTCTCCACACTCTTCTCCTGGGCAAATGCCTTTCCCTCCCTAGGAATTTTATGTGGACTTTATCTAATAACCTCTATGCCCACACTACAAACATGCAGTTCTGCATTGCCTGAGTTCCCGGTTCAGCAGCTGCCTTCAGATGCTTGTCCACTGACCTAATCATTTAGCTCTTCCATTGCAAAATCATCCTTTATATTTCTTTGCATGTGCTTATTTTTCACTCTTTCCCCATGGGAAGGGGAGCAGGGTGGGGAGTAAGTGGGAATGTTGCTTGGAGCAAGAAAGAGGGAGGGCTGAAGGTCTGGGAGGCAGGAGGCCAGAGTGGAAGGATGAGAGAGAGGAAGGCGGGACAAATCTGGAGAATGAATTGCTTCCTCTGAGCCTGTTACTTACTAGTAGTGCCTCGTTTCCAAGGGTCCTTAAGGCTAAGGGAAGGAAACCAGTGGGAAGCATTGTGACAGCGATCATGCAAACATCAGTGTTATCCAACAACAACTGTTACACAGTTGTGTAAATGAGGTGTAACAGTGCAAAAAGGACAAGATACTATGTGCTTAGTTCTTTACCCTTTCGGGGGTTCCTCCTCTCCCACTCCCCACCCATGGCCCAGCTCCAATTCCTGCAAATACCCTGGCTACGTATGTATCAATGGTTAATATTCGCCTCCAATGTTTCATGTTCTCTTCATATTGAAACCCTTCTCCTTTCCATCGAAAAATTAAACCCCAAATCTAAAACATTCTTACACTGAATTTTCTTGTCATTAATTCGTGTCTTCATAGCATAATTTTGAATAACAACTGCATAAATTCGCACTAGTTTTCTGTTGGATTGCCAAACTGAACTTGGTTATCAACAGATACAGCTATTTTTAGAAGCTATATTACAAACAGGAGAATTAAATTAGAATTGGGTCTGTAGATATGAAAAAGTAAAATCTGTCTGGAACTGAAAGACTGAAAATCAGCTTGGACTGACAAATAAAAAAGCAGCCTTGCCATGAATCAGGCTGGGGGGGACAGGCACAGATAAAGCCAACTGCCAAAACACGAAACGTGTTTTTTCCCAAGGTCACGCAGCGTCTGTCAACTGCTAGCATGACCTCTTCTTTGTGCCACCACTGCTGTGTCACAGATGAGACCCTCAGCTCTGCTTTGCTATCCCCACCCATCTATTACTGGGGATAGCCTGTTGCTACACCGCCCTTACCTCATGACAGTCCCCAGCGCCCAGGAA
This sequence comes from Mustela nigripes, assembly GCF_022355385.1. Classification (NCBI taxonomy): domain Eukaryota; kingdom Metazoa; phylum Chordata; class Mammalia; order Carnivora; family Mustelidae; genus Mustela; species Mustela nigripes. The sequence goes on from NC_081568.1 coordinate 36,125,674, forward strand.
TCCCTGCTTCTCCTAATCCTGCTTCAGAAACAACACTCAACCCAGAAATGATTTCCTTTCCCTTAGCACTTCCTCAAAATCCTCCATCAGGAACGCAAGCCTTTGAGAGGGCACTGGCATCCCTCCCCCTTGGCCACCTTGCTCTGAAGAGTACCATCCACAGAGTTCTTCTGGAATGTGCTTTCTTGCTTGCAAGTCAATAAACATGATTTTGTGAAAGTACAGGTTTGAGCTTGGTAGACTGTGTCTGCTTGAGCTTTAAGAGAAATCAAGTAGAAGTTGGACAGTTTTGATGATTTTTCTTGGAGACTTACAGCTTGGAGATAAGATTTCCCCAATGCTAGATTTTTTTTTTTTTTTTTTTAATGCTGGAATTTTTTTGGTGGGGGCGGTATATAATTTGTAAGACAAAAAATGTCTTTTAAAAGAATCAGAATTCTTTGAGACATACTTAAATAAGTATCTGAGGCTTCATGACTTCATTCCACACTGACAACTTTCAATAATAAATAATGAAAATTTTCATTGATGCAGACGCAAGTTTTCTAAAAGTCTTGATAGTTTGGCTAAGAAGGAATAAATATCTATGTAGTGTTTGATTTAATTTTTATTGATTTATATTTTTAACAGAGAGAGAGAGAGTGAGATCACAAGTAGGCAGAGCAGGAGGCAGAGAGAAGGGAAGCAGGCTCCCTGCCGAGCAGAGATCCCGATGTGGGGCTCGATCCCAGGACTCTGAGACCATGACCTGAGCCAAAGGCAGAGGCCTAACCCACTGAGCCACCCAGGTGCCCCTTGATTTAATTTTTTAACAGGTTAAATTAATTCCGGGGTTTCCCTTCTCTAGAAAGCCTTGGATCCCCTCAGCAAATACCCAATATGAACATTTATTGGCCTCACTCTTCAAACAGGTCCTGTGCTATACATATTTGATTTAGGTGTACGCTCCATGTGTGGCCTATTTTGGACGTATCTATTTTATCCCATAATTTGTTTGTATGCAGGTCAACCTCAGCTTTATGCACTATAACTTCAAAATACATTTTATATCTGGTGGGAAAATTCCTCCCCACTGTTCTATTGCTTTTTCAAAATAGTCTAAATTATTATACCAAGTACATTTTGTTAAAACTTGGTTCAATTCCAAAAGAAAATTATGTTAGAAACAGTCCCCATTTTAACTATCAGAAAATGACATTAAACTTCTAAATGAATTCTGAGATCATTGAATTTGCTTTCTCAAGACTTAATATGCATCTTCTCTTTTCCAAATACTGTGTTGTTTCTCAGAAAAGTTCTTTTTTAAAGATATGTATGTAATATTTTTCTACTTTAAATGTGAAATGTATTATTTTTCTTTAATAAAGAAAATAAACATGATACAAAATTTGTAAATAAAAATGTATTATCAGAGTCTTCATGCTCCTATTAGGCCATAAAATGAACAATATTCAGTGTTTTACATTCATGTATATTTTCCTTTTTTAAGTTTTTATTTATTTATCTGAGATAGCAAGAGAGAGGGAGCATGAGCTGGGGGAGGGGCGGGGGAAGAAGGAGAAGCAGACTCCCCCCTGACCAGAGCACCCTACTCAGGTCTGGATCCCAGAGACCCCGGGATCATGACCAGACCTGAGCTAAAGGCATGTGTTTAACCGACTGAGCTACCCAGGTACCCCAAATTCATATATATTTTCACATTTGTATTAAGTTAGATTCGACTACATTATTCAATTATTAAATTCATTAGCATTTACTGATTTCCTTAAGTGTTCTCGGTGCTCATATTATTATCTAAAAAGATCGATAATTCTTAAAAAATTCTACTTTCTATTCCTGTTTCGCGTGTGGTGGGCAAATAACAGCCTCGCAGAGATGTCTTCCAATCACCAGAACCGGTGACTCTGTTATGGACCTGGCAAAAGGAAATAAAGGTAGAAGATGGAATCAAGGTGCTAACCAGCTGACCTTAAAAGAACGAAATTAATCTGAAGGCCCTGATCGAATCCTTAAAACAAGAAATCTTTCTCAGCTTCAGTCCGAGAAGGATGTGGTGACGGGTCAGAGAAATGAGCCATTCGAAGGATTCCACCTGCCATTGCTGGTTGTGGAGATGGAGGAAGGGAGCTGTGAGCAGAAGTGCCGGGTTGGCTTCTAGAAGCTGGAAAAGCTTTCTCCCGCAAAGCCTCCAGAAAGGACTGCAGTCTTGACTAAACCTTGATTTCACCCAGAGAGATTCCTGTCAGACTTCCGATGTACAGAACTGTAAGGTAATACATCTATGCTTTATGCTACTAAGTCTGTGACACTCCACTTCTGACGCAATAAGAAGCGAATATTTTTGTCTTTTTACATTGATCTGAACAACATTAAATAATCATGTCAGATTTGGGGTAGAGAAAGAAATATCAAAGTTTAAAAAAAAAAAAACAAATGAGGCTGTCCTCTCTCAGCAACAAATGATGTAGGAATTCTCTTACTTCATTAAATTTAATTAAATTTCTAACCTAGTTTTATTGATCTGGTTTTTAATGATACATTTTAGTGCTTCATATTTCATCTCTCCGGTTTACTTCATTTATTTTTATGTATTCATTTCTAGAAGTACTATTTTCAAAGAATCATACAAGATTTTTCTTCATTCATTTTTTATGAAACTCTTTGTCGGCATCTTCTCTATCAGGTTCTTATTTGAAATACGTGATCCCTTAAAATATTGGTCCCGTCTGGCACTTTTGCTATCATGTCTCTCTATATTTACTCTGACGAGAATCAGGTCTTATGTACAAATTCTTATTTTCATCTCTTAACTTTCGTCACATTTAAGCTGTATTTCTAAAGTTAGAACCTAGTCATGGGTAGAGTGAGTTGGCTACTGTCTTCTCAGTAACGCTTCCCTGTCCTTTTGGGGATAGCACACTGCCCTGAGACCTTAAATCACCGGGGCCCACCCCTACCTAACTAACAGGGAGTCAATAAACCAAGATTCTCTCTCTCCTTGGAATCTGAATCTTGAACAGAATGGCATGGTTTTCTGGAAGTTGAGTTACTGGACTTCAAAAATAACTGAATTTCTGTCTGAGATGCCAAAAGCTGGTATACTTCTATTTTTTCTAAGGCATGGTTATCCTATTTTTCTATGGTGTAAACAGTAAATGTAAATGAAAGAGGGAGACAGTAAGTGAAGTGACCCCCACAAGGAAGCAATCAACCAAATTCAGAATGTGGGAAATTGTTCAGAAGAATGGGCCTGATTTCTTCAACAATAAATGTCATACAACTTGGTGGAGGGAGAAGCAGTTAATTACAAAATTAAAAATTTAGTTTGTCACAAAATCCTCACAGGTATCCCTGTTTGGAAAAAAAAACAACAACTAATAAAACACATTTTTGAGAAAATCAGGGAAATTATATTAAGAAGTAAATGTTAACTTTGTTATATGTGATAATGGCATTGAGGCTCTTTTTTATTTGTTTATTTTATTAATTTTTTAAGTTTTTATTTTAATTCCAGTAGAGTTAACATATAGTGTTATATTAGTTTCAGGTGTATGATATAGTGATTCAACACTTCCTGTGTTCATCACAGGTGGCTCCTTCATCCCCCTCACCTATTTCACCCATCCCCCCACCCATCTCCCCTCTGGTAACCATTGGTTTGTTCTCTTTAATTAGAGTATGTTTCTTGATTTTTTTCTCTCTCTCTCTTTTTCCCCTTACCTCATTTGTTTTGTTTCTTAAATTCCACATGAGTGAAATCATGTAGTATTTGTCTTTCTCTGACTTATTTCACTTAGCATTAAACTCTCTAGCTCTATCCATGACATTGCAAATGGCAAGATTTCATTCTTTTATATGGCTGAATAATATTCCATCATATAATTCAGCCATATATATATATATTTCACATTTTCTTTATCCACTCATCAATTGGTAGACATTTGGGCTGTTTCCATAATTTAAGCTATTGTAAATAACACTGCAATAAATATCCTGTAGTGTGATTGTTGCATCCTAGGGTACTTCTACTTTTAAATTTTGGGGGAAACTCCATACTCTTTTCCACAGTGTCTGCACCAGTTTGCATTCCCACCACCAGTGCATGAATGTTCCTTTTCTCCACATCCTCACCAACACCTGTCATTTCTTGTGTTTTGGATTTTAGCCATTCTGACAGATATGAGGTGCTATCTTTTTGTATTTTTTTAAAGTCTATCTGTTAGAGCTGTACACTGAGGTATTTTCTGGTAAAATGTTATGATGGGTGGAATTTGATTTAAAATATTCCAGTACCACTTGTTAAAACTGAGTATCGGGAAGGGGAAAGGTCCTAGGAGGTAAGATTGAGAGAATGTTGGTGATTGTTGCACGTGGATGATGGGGACAAGGAGATACATTGATGCTTTCTCTGTACTTTTGTAAATGTTTTACATTTCTACAGTAAGGGTGGTGAGGTTGTAGTGATTTATCCTTCCTTTTCAATATTTTCTATTTTTTTTACTGTAATTTTAAGTGTTAGTTGCACAAGAAAATTTTAAAATATTTTAAAGTATGTCCTATATTTTATATGTATTCCTATTTCTCATGCAATTCATTCATCCTTTACATGCTACTGTCAATTTTTCCAGTTTTGAGAAATGAATTTTGACATTTTCAGGAAAAGTGCCATCTTCCATCACAAAGGCAGTTTTGAAGTTCAATTGAGATCACATTTCTGAAAATACAGTATAGCCATCACAGTATTATCCAAACGTACTATAAGTTGTTATTGACTTGCTTCTTGCTTTCCTTTTTTGTTATTATAATTCAGACTGTTAGCGCACATATACAAGCACCTGGACCTTTGTCTTATATTCTAGCAGATTGTTTTTTATTCTTTGGCTCCAATAGTTGTTTTTCTTACTTCTGATTCTATTCTCTTTTCCCGAGATGCAACTTAAAACTGTTTTTTTTTTTTGTTTTTTTTTTTTTTTGGGGGGGGGGGTTGGTAGCTTCAGAGGTAAAATTTAGTGATTCATCGGTTGCACGTAACACCCAGTGCTCATTCCATCACGTGACGTGCCCTCCTTAATGCCCATCACCCAGTTACCCCAACCCCCACCCACATCCCCTCCAGCACCCCTCAGTTTGTTCCCTATAGTTAAGAGTCTCGTATGGTTTGTCTCCTTCTCTGATTTTGTCTTATTTTATTTTCCCCCTTTCTTCCCCCATGACCCTCGGTTTTGTTTCTTAAATTCCACATATGAATGAAATCATGGGATAATTGCCCTTCCCTGATTGACTTGTTTTGCTTAGCATAATACCTTCTAGTTAAATCTCCTTTAAGTAACTGCTGTGTGCAGGGTAATTATCCTCAGGTAATTCTTCACATTCCTCTTAAGGGTATGCCCTTGGAGGGGTGCCTAGGTGGCTCAGTCAGTTAGGCTTCTGGCTCTTGGTTTCAGCTGGGGTTGTGATCTCGGGATGGAGGGAATAGCGAGCTCCGTGTCAGGCTTGAGGCTCAGTGTGGAGGCTCCTTGGGATTCTCTCTCTCTTTCTCCCTCAGCTCCTCCCCTCGCTTGCTCGCAGGCACTCTCTATCTCTAAAGTAAACAAACAAAATCTTTAAATAAAAAAAAAGAGGGGCGCCTGGGTGGCTTAGTGGGTTAAGCTTCTGCCTTCGGTTCAGGTCGTGGTCTCAGGGTCCTGGGATCGAGCCCTGCATCAGGCTCTCTGCTCAGCAGGGAGCCTGCTTCTTCCTCTCTCTGCCGGCCTCACTGCCTACTTGTGATCTCTCTCTCTCTCTGTCAAATAAATAAATAAAATCTTAAAAAAAAAAAAAAGAAAAAGTATACCCATTAGAAAGTCTCATATTTTCCTCTCAGAGTAAACTACCAACATTCTCAAGAGATAAATGTAGAATATTTGGGGGCAGGAAAAACCCTGAGGTGATGCTAATAATAACGACGACAGTAGTGATTTCCTTTTCCCTGCACTCTGATCAGTTTTGCTCCTGCTACTTGCGCTTAGGTAGGGCCCTATTATTATCCTGCTCCCATGCTCCCGGCTCTCCCCTGCCTCATGGGCCATTTCATTGGGGCTGTTCATCTTACTTCTATGATCCTTTTCCTCTATTGATTTATCCATCTACTCTTTTCCTCTCTCTGCCTGTTTACTATTGGTATTACATAAAACTTCTTTGCTAAGAAAGGTCTCATTTAGCTGCATTTTGCTTTAGGCAGACCCTTTCACAGCAGCCATGCTCTCCTCCTGCATACCTGCTCTAGCTCCAGAAATCCATTGTCTTTGTTTTCTGGCTCATTTCTGAGCCTTGACTCATGGTGATACACAGTCTCATGTGGCCGCCTTCTTCTTCTTTTTTTTCAACAGTCATTGCAGCAGAAGTAGTCAATTTATTTCTTTAGATTCCCATTTTATTTATTGCCTTGCGATTGGCCTGATTGTGTCCCTCTCAATTGTGTTATGACCAGTTCCTTAGAACCCACTGAGCCCACAGGGGGACCCTTGGGAAAGGTGAACCCAACTCCTTCATTTGAATGGTCAGAAAGCACAAGCCCATGCTTCTTGCTTTCTGGTCCAGTACTGGAACTCTTTTCCTGACACCTCCATTCATCATTCACATTAATAGTCATACTTTGCATTTGCATAATACTATCGTCCTTGCAGTGGGCTTGCACATCTATCTTCTCACTGGCATGTAGTTTAAAAGTCATTCTTGACCATGAACTCTCCGTCACAACCACTACAACCTTGGGATATTCCTGCCCTGTGTCTGTACTTTCCTGATCTGGGCCCTTGGGTAATCAATCACACAGCATCCTGCACTGTGTGTTCTCTAATGCTTCTCACTCTCTGGAGAACACATTTTGTTATACGCCCCATTATTGTGGTACTACTTGCCTTCCGTCCCATCTGGAACCATTAAAAATGTGTGTAATATATATCCTTGTAAATATTATCTTAATAAACATCACTTGCGGTGCAGGGGAAGTAGATGAATAAAAGAAAGGTGTATGTCTTCCCAAACAAACCTGCTGAGAACCTCCTGGAAAGAACTAAAATGAGGGAGGTTCGCTTCAACACCAAAAACAAAACAACCCCGGGTACTCCTAGGTAGAATCTTTCCATAGCACCAGTGTTCTCTAAACCTTTTCACAAGTCTCTCGCTTGTTTGTTTGTTTGTTGCCTCTTTTTTCCTTCTCTGGGATGCCCCATGCTAGCCTACATCTAATTCTTTCTTCTAGAAATTTGTTATGTCCTTTTCTTCCAAACATGCAGTCCTTTTTGTTTTTGTTTTTTTTTTTTTTTTGCCTGACAGCACGTGTCAAAAGGGTTGGGAGGAAAATAAATCTCTTCCGTTCTGCTCCCCAGCCTGCAAAGTCAACCCAGGCAGGAGCAAGTGTTTTTCACCCCGGAGAATCCTGAGCACCTCCGTACAGCCCCTGCCTCGTGTGGGCACTTCACGTGTGCAGATCAATGAAGAAATGAAAGATCTTGTTAGGATTTCCATGGCATATCCACTTCACGCAATTTCTCACGCAGCCCAGCTATCTCTAAAATTTGTTCTACCTCTTTAAGAAATTGACCAGTTGCTGTTAAGACACATGAACCGTTTAGACCATGATACCTTCATCTCACCCTGCATTGGTCCTCAATACAGCCCCTTCAGGAAGGCAAGGAACTTTACAAAGAGAGCGGTTAAGAAAGAGAGTAATCAAGCCCCTTGCTCGCCATCAGCTAGCAAGCTGGTGCAAACCCTGAATGAGCTCGAACGCAAGTCTCTGGCTGAGAATTCGGTGCTCTTTCCATTGAAACTGCATGGCTTCTTAAAAGTCGATCTGCGGGAATAAGAAAACATTTGCATAGTGCAGTGTGACCTATGAGAGAGTATGGAGAGTGATATCAGGCAAGGAGGGGGAGGCATTTGGCCGTGGGTCCTCCTGGTCCCCCTCCTCTCTTCTGTTTACGAACCGACTTGGGCAGTAGGTAGGTAGCCTAACAGCTGTCTGGTAGGTACAGGCCACGGTTTTATGTTGCTGAATGTGTTGAGTCAGTCCCTTAGTTCACACTTCTGCCTCACCCTGTCTTCTAAGTTATTATCACGACTTTAATCTCTCCTTTATTTTGACAGTTGGGATTCTTTTTGAGACATTATCCAAATGAAATATTGATCCTCACTGATGAGCCCCTAATCCTTCCCAAGTGGAACTGGCTATTTCTTTGATACTATAGTTAAAGCAGTAGGATTAAAAACGCTTTCACGAAGACATTCAAAAGTTGTTTACAAAAAGGATGGTTAATTTAAAGGAAACAGAAATTGAAACTAGAAATGACTGCCATCAGCTCTCTCTAATGTGTTTCTCTGATCTTTTCCCCTACCATGTAAATTGAAAAAGCTTTTTTTTAAGAGACTGTTACATTCAGGTGAGAAAACACAAACAAACAGTCAAAACGCTGAATTAGTAGGTAGACTTACAATTCCTAGTCACCAATTACTTTTATATTCTTTTGTTATATAGTTGGTATTTCTTCATCCCTCTCTAAATACTGTTTTTGATCTATCTCCAGGTAGGGGAACTCTCATTTCTCTATTAGTTATCAGACCCTGATTTTAATCTTTTACTCAATAAAAACTCAGCTTCTTTTTATATATAAGTATTATTAGTAATCTATAATTGCCATTTCTCAATGAACGGGATGAATCAACCTGGGAAACAGAGAATCAGGTAATCACCACAGGGGAAGTGAGTGAAGAGTTCCACCTAGCTAGAGGGAAGACCCCCAGGGCCGCGGCCTGAAAATATTGGAGAAGCTCGTTGGGAGGGCAAGACTTAATATAGTTTATCTTTACACTTTTAAAAGATTTTTGCTTCTTGCCTCTGCTTGGATGCCCGCTGTCATTTATTATAACTGGATTTATTGTTTCAATAGTGTCGTACCTGGAATCTTGACCACAGCCAAAACAAACAAATCCCTGGTTCTAGCTGAAGCTGTAGATAAATGACATGGTACAGATTCATGCGCAGGTTTGCTCTACCGTCTTCTCACATTCTCTCATCACCAATCCATCTAGCTCGTGCTCTCTGAAAGTCGTCAAAGGTCAATATAATTCCAATAAGGTGGTTTTTTAAAAAAAATATCAGTAAGGTTTTAAATAGAGGATGGCCATAATATTGAGTGAACGGCATGCATGTTTATCACCAAGAGTCATTCCCCCTGTTGAATGATCACCTTCTACAGAAGTCCCCCAGCCTGTGTCACATGTCCCCACAGTGCTTGCCCTCTGAGGGATGGACCATTGATTGCCATAAGCCCAGCTGCCCCCAACATTGATGATCCAGATAATCTCAGTTATTTGCCAGCCCTTGTCAAATCCATCTCATTTCCTGTCTTCACGTTTTTGCTCACACTGTTTCTACCTGGAAGGTCCATGCGCACCTCCTTCATTTTCCACTTCATCATTCCACCATCTGTATGCTCTAGACAAGATCCTCAGAACCGCTCTTAGTTGGCTCTCCATCAAAAAGCTTCCCCTGAACTCACCCTGAAATAACATTTTTCTCTGCTAAATTACCATTTGTCATATATTAGGGCATGGCTTTTCTAACTACCATGAAATTGAATGGATGAGAGAAGATGCAACTTGAAAGGAAATCTGCTCTTTGAAGGTAGGCCCTGGGGAAATAGGACCTACCTTCATGTACAGTCTCATGATGTTTTCAGGCTCTGAAGATGTTAACAACCCAAAACCAGTGTGAGCCCAGACAAGCTATCAGTGCTGGTCCTAAAACTAGGTATTTGAATGAATGGACGACTCAGTTGGGGAATTGTGTCAGTAAATGGACGAAAGACAGGAACCGGTGCAGTGAGAATCTATTGAGGAAAAATGGCTAAGAGATAGCCAGACTAATACATGGCCTAAATTGTTAAGAACGTAAGGCTATTACTAAATCACTGAATCATTTATAGAGGCATACGACCACACAAGAACGCAAGTTAAGTCAAGATTATAAGGCACATAACTAGAGGTGCCTCCACAGGGTGCGGCCCAGAATAAAGATGGCGCCGGCTTGCCGTCTCTTCCGGCCAACAAGGCGCCAATTTCACAGTTTCGGTTCCTGAAACCTATGGCACTTCCTCCTCTTGCCCGATCTTATTGGCTCTTCCCCGATCTTATTGGCTCTTCCCCCTCTGTCCTCACTTCCCTTCTGCTGCTCTATATAAGGTGTGTCCCCGCACAATAAAGTGAGATCCTGCTTCGACAGATCCCCCGAGCCTGGTGTCGTCCGTTGGTGCGTCCGGGTTCACGACACTCGCCATCCCGCTCAGCCCCGGGAAGGGGCTTCCGGCTGGTCCGGTCGCCTCCACCCCTCTGAGGGAACCCCAACACAAGATGAGCCGTAGGGTGAAATAATATTGAGTTGTACAACCCTGAGCTGGAAATATTTAAATCCTTCTTGCCAAAGGTAAATATAAAGGACATTTATTGGTTCGGGGTGAATTTCAGGTCTTTTGTAAAGAAGGCTAGAACAAAAATATTCTCTTCCACTGAAAGGGAACAGTGAAGCATAAAACCCCCAATTTAGCTGCAGGTTCCATCACCTGCTGATTTGTGTGTAAGGGGCATGAAAGGAAAGCTCAGAAACAAAAGCATATGGGAAAAATAGAAGGTGGCATTCACTTGCAAAGAAATGTGAGGCAGTCAGACTTCAGAAAACCTGACCCAACAAATTAGGAAATAGGACAAGTATTTAAAAAAAAAAAAAAAAAAACAATATTATGAAGCCTCTAGCTCCCATCAGTTCATTCTTGGTGGAAAGTAACAGTTCTGTCGTGGTTACCATATTCACAAAGTTCACCACTATTTCCAGACAACAGCACTGCAAAAGTCAAGGACAAAGTCATCTCCATTTAGGAGTTAGCAGCTCACAGGAAATACTCCAGGTTGGATTCAGAGGACAGAAGTAGACAGAGAGATCCTTTTTTAAAAATTTATATCACCGTGGAATGTGAGTGTTTTTTTTTTCTTTCTTCCCCGGTGAGATAAGATGCACACACAATAGTGGTGGCAGCAAGTGTCACTTTCTGTTTTTACAAACCTTCTCCTGGTCATGATTCCCTGCCCACCCCTACCCCCCGCCACAGGACATGTTTGTCTGCCTCCATCGGCTTAACAATTTTCTCAGTCAGTATTATTGATTTTATATTTTACTTTGACTCATTTTATTTGTGCAACTTTAACAAGAAATGTTGACTAATATATAATTACCTCCTTGGATGTTTTATTTTAATGACACGATATGATACTAAGACCTGAGACTTGCTTTCTGGTTGTAGGTTTGTAAAGTCTTTATGGTTTTAATTTATTTTTATGTTTTTATTCGCTCAGTTGAGGGAAGACTGTATCATCCAGTTCACCTCTACCAGATTTCAACTGCAGTGTTTGTAATTTTAAGGGTGTCCTTTACCAAAGAGATACCAGAACTTCTCTATATCCACGCTGAAAAGAGTGACATTCTTTCCCACCTGTGGGGCCGAGATTCCCTAGTCCATCAGGGTAAGTACCAGATGAGTTTCCTGAAGGTTGTTGTAGGCATTGCTTCTCTATGCAAAACACAGAGCTTGTTTCCATTACTGAACTTCTCTCATCTACTTGAATGTAATTTGCAGCCCAATTATATTAAATTTGGTTTTTCCCATTGGAGCAATACAAATAACTACATTCTCATGCAAAGTAAAGGCATTTATTAACAGTAAGTTTGTATGTTTTATCATTATAACTAATTTTATACCCATGGTATATTAAATCTCAAAGATTTTAAGACATTGATTTCCAAATCAGTTATAAACAGAAAATTCAAAACTATCCTTTGTTGATGACTTTCAGAATCCAGGACACAATATTCTGACTAAAATTTTTATTTTCTAGTTAATGGTGGAAAATGATCTACCTTATACCAAACTAATCTAAAAATTAGTAGTTATTTATATAGTGGATACACAGAAAAAATTTTTCCATATTTATGTTAAAGCGCAGCACTCTATTCATCTATAATTAAGACTTTCTCAACTCCTTTTTAGAATGCCCAAAAATGATACTAGAGGAGAATGGTCATGTTGTTATTAAAAGCTAACTTGCTTTTTTTTCTTTTTAAGATTTATTTATTTGACAGAGAGAATAACTTTTAACTAAATCCTTCACTATCTGGAAGAGAATAACTTTTAACTATTTTTACTAAAAATACAAACAGGGGGAGAAGCAGGCAGAGGGAGAGGGAGAAGCAGGCTCCCCACTGAGCAGGGAGCCCGTTGTGGAGCTCGATCCCAGGACCCTGAGATCATGACCTGAGCCCAAGGCAGATGCTCAACCAGCTGAGTCACCCAGATGCCCAAAGTGTGCCATTCTTTATCTCACTCTTATATGGAAACTGACTATTGTGCCACAAAAATACATGTTTAACATTTAACATTTCTTGAAAGGATTTTGAGAATCTCTATTCCCTCAGATGGCAATATTGTTATGGGTGCGAAAAGCTTGACTCCAGAAAGACTATTTCTAATCTGACAGGACACCTTAAAAAGCACTAGAAAACAAAGTAGATACTGAATCCCCGGTAATTAGATACAATAAGACAAAACTATTGTTAAAAATGAGAAGATTTATTAGTTATTCAAATTTAAAGCAAGAGCAAAAACGTTATTTTGGCTAAATGAAAATCCTTCACTATCTGGAAGAGAATAACTTTTAACTATTTTTTACTAAAAGCAGGCTGGTATACAAAGATTGAGTTATCATTTTAGCAAAAAGAAAACCCAAATACTTTGCTTTTTCTAGATCATCTGTATAAGAAATTACAGCAAAAGCCCTTTTATGTTTCATCCACAAACTCATTAATATTGAAGCAACTTTGTGGGAAAATTGTAAATATTTTATTGCTCATTTAAACTCATTTTTTGCAGTTATTATAAACTGTAGTGAATAAAGTTTATTTCCCTCAGATATTCTGTAATTATTATATACCCTCAACTTTGTATCTTAAAGTCTAATTGGACATTCTGACACAACCATAGTGATTTGGTTTTTAGAAAAAATTACTCCCGTTTTGCCATGATAAACAAAAACACATTAATATGTTGCATGCACTTTCCTCTCCAGTCACACTGACTTAAATTCTTAAAGAAGTAAAAATGAACAAGTGCACTGATCGGTGCTAAAGGTGTTTGTACATACTGTTCATTCTTGTATCTGACAGTCATTCTGTAATGTAGAAAAATAAGGGAAATAGTTTTGCTTGAGTAGACAGAGATTATTTACTGATTATCTCAGTATACAATTAGTCCAAGTTCTCAAAGTAGACTAGTATATTAAAATTCCATTTAAACTTACACATTACATAGAAACAAAAATTTATATTAAAGTTTTAAGTTTAAAGATATGAAATTTGAAAAGTTTTCCCCAAACAAGGTAAGTGATTTTATCTAGGCAGTATAATGATTTGAAGTCCCATCTCAAGTTATAGGAACAAAACCTCTTAAAAGAGAGCAGTGATTATAATTCAGTTTAATTGAACCATAAAGCCAGCATGGGACATTTTGAGAGCTCTGATTAATTAGGGTATTTTATAAATTAGGAAAAAAAATATGCCTACATTATCAAACTATATGCATTTATCCAAGAATTTCCCATTACTTGATACATTACTGAACTTTATTTTAATGAATAAAACCTTTTCAACTTTTGTTATAAAGTAACAAAGCCCTTAGTATTTTGTGGCTCTTCTTACTCACCTGACTTCCTCTGCTTCTTATCTTCTCACAAATCAACCAAGTTCCTTACTTCAACTCAGAACTAAACCTTAAAATTTTTGTTCCTCTGAACTACAGTTCAGCAAATCACATGTGTTTCTGTAAGCAAGCAAATGAAAGTGACTCCATTACATTTAAGACTTGTTTCATTGAATTCATTCATTTTCTCCAGGGGTAGTAAAATATATAAGAATTTGTCCAAAAGACATTTACATCATACAACAGGAGATCATTATTCAATTCTGGGCCAGGCATAACTTTCTCCCTATTTTATTATATGCTTTTATGTGCTGTTTATTTATAATCCTCATCCAGCCAGATTATGGGCAAAGTTAGGAGCATAATTTTCGAGGTTAAGTTATACCTTATGGTTGGTATACAGAACAGAACATTCCCAACACCTTCTTGTAACTCAGTTTTTATGTATCTGTGAGATTTTCCTAGTTTTGCTTTTTTGTGTTTTGAAAGAAAGGAGAGGGGAATTTATACAGTTGAAATTCTGTAGAGTTCCCAGAAGGGCAGGCAACTCCACACAAGTCAAAAGCAACAATGTCCACTACATATTCAGGCTCATTAATGTTTGGTTTAGGCAAAGCAAGCAAAGCTATGTGAAATTGCCCTCCTTAGTTATTGCTGTAGCAGTGATTCAACTTTCATGAGCATAAGAATCACCTAGAAGGCTTATTAAAATATACATTTCTTGGTCCTCACTGGGCAGTATGTGCTTTAGTAGGTAAAGTCCAAGAATTTGCATTTCTAACAAGTTCCCAGGTAATGTTGATAACACTGGACTGGGGACCATTTTGAGAACTAATGTCCTAGAATGTTCTCTAAGTGACCAATTTCTGTGCTCAATTAATCAGCCAAAATTTCCTGAGAGAGAGAAAGAGAGAGGAAAAAAAAAAACAAAAAAGGAACAGTAGTAACACTTAAAAGCAGACCACTATAAAGGCTAATTATATGAAGAAAGGTGGGGGAGGGGCCCCTCGGTGGCTCAGTGGGTTAAAGCCTCTGCCTTCGGTTCAGGTCATGATCCCAGGGTCCTGGGATGGAGCCCCGCATCGGGCTCTCTGCTCAGCAGGGAGCCTGCTTCCTCCTCTCTCTCTCTCTGCCTGCCTCTCTGCCTACTTGTGATCTCTCTCTGTCAAATAAATAAATAAAAATCTTAAAAAAAAAAAAAAGAAAGAAAGAAAGGTGGGGGAAGCTTACTTACTTCATTGCACACCCACAAAAAGCTTTAAAATCTAATTCATATGTCAGAAGGAAGCATAGAACTCAAAAATTTACTGACCCAGATCTCAAAGGAGATCAGAGTCTCAGAGGTTCTCCCTTTCAATGAGCACAAAAAATTTGAGTTCCTATTATTGTGCAAAAATTAAAAACAGAGAATGCTAGAAGGTATCCAATTCTTCTATACAAACAGACCAAAAAAAGGGGAAAAGGGTATTACAGATTACTTGCTAGATTTCTCAATACTTTCACCCAAGATAGAATGGTTCCCTAATATTACCCAACAAAATCAAAGAATGCATCAATACAGTAAAATTTGTTAGTCCTGCTTCTTTGAAATCTTATTAGGAATTCCAGAGTAGAACAAACCGAGGGTTCCTGGAAGGGAGGTAGAGGAGAGGGATGGGTTAAATGGGTGATGGATAGTAAGGAGGGCACTTGTGATGAGCACTGGGGGTTGTATGGAAGTGATGAGTCCCTAGTTTCTACACCTGAAACGAGTATTACACTCTATGTTAATTAACTGGTATTTAAATAAAAACTTAAAGACAAAAAGAATTCCAGAGTACAAGAATCCATCACTTTCCAACCCTTTTTTCCTAGTGGTGCAAAAATAAGGAGGAATGGTCATGAGTTCTTCAATTGCCTCAACTTAGGCTGACCTTTTTAGTGATATAATGGAGGATAAATTGGAACCAATGTCCCCAGGGTCAGAAAAATAGGCTATGCAAAGTGGTTCACCATGCTTTCTTAACAGTTTTCAAGGAATTTATATTTAAATGTTTGCCCTTCATGAAAACTATAATAAATTTTATAAATGCAATTTGACTTTGCCACCTCAACTCATGTAAACAAATTGCTTCACTTACTTATTAGACCATGAGAAAGCTCCTTCGGGTTGATAAACAAAAACTAAAATTGTTGCATAACTGTATAATTTTTACATATAGAAATAAATAATACATATGTGTGTATATGCATATATATGTATATGTGTGACTGTTTGTATGTGCATGTAACTAAATTCTACAAGTCATTTCATTATTCTCCTACTGAAGGAGATTTACCAGGGTCCCGTATCTTCTGCTACTATAAACAAAGCAGCAGTAAACATTCTAACTTTCTAGAATATGTATTCTTTCATGCTGGTGCTTTTTAATTTCTCTAGGCTCAAGTCCCCAGAATGGAACTGTGAAGTTAAAAGGTTCTTTGTTTTGAAAAATAGTGACAATAATTACTGCCAGATTACTTTACAAAAAGTTTCCAATTCACATTTCCACCAACAATGTATAATGTCGGTATCCTTGAATCCTCACCAGCACTGAAGTTTTAAAATATAATCTAATGGAATAAAAAAAAGTTAGCTTCCTTTTCAATTTAGAATTCCCCGAGACTACTGAAACTAAGCATCAACATTATTCCTTTAAGACACAAATGCTGAAAATATGTCTAACTATAATAAATGTCAAAAGTCTAATAGCCAAGAGTCCCGCTAAATTAAATATCAGAATTCCCAAGTGAACACAGCACTAGCGGTGGAGCTAGAAAATTCCAATATACACCCTAGCTCTTCTACCTACACATTTGTAAACGTGGGCACGTTGCTTAGCTTTTCTAAGTTTTCGTTCTCATAGTACCTAAGTTGGATGAAATCATCATCTTTCTTTCTTGAGGTGTTCTGATCATGTTAAGAAATAACATCTGTTAAAGGGCTTAGTACAGTTCCTGGTACACAGGAAATGACAAGAAACATTGGCGAGGATTACAAGGATTCTTACCATCTTCTGATATGCTTTCACTTCTTTTCTTTCTAGGATCTTGAGTGAAACGTGGTTACAGAACAAAGCAGAATGATGTCAACTTGATGACCTCAATGTATTCACATTTGAAATATCTTAAAATAGTTTGTTGGCGAAACAAAAGACACCTACTCTCTTCAGTAGGCGCTGACACTTTCTTTAAACTATATATAGGCCAACAATATTATAAAGTGAAAACAACAGCACCAAAAATAAAACAAGAACAAAACCAAAGCAAAATGAAGCCCAATGCAAGAAAACACATACACATAAACCTTAATAGTGAGTTCCTGAAATTCTTAATGGTGAGTGGGTAATGTTTTGAGGATTACAACTTCTTCAGAAATGAATAGGTAGCCCCTGTGAAGCCACCCACTCATCTCACTGTTACTTTTTCCAGTATATTTATATCTTTGTTCTTTGGAAATTCACTAATTCTTTCCAACATTATATTCTTACACTTGGAGCCGTTTTTACCAGCTTTAAAAAAAAAAAAAAAGATTTAATTAATTTTAGTTGGGGGCCAGAGGGAGGGAGAAACTTAAACAGACTCTGCACTGAGTGTGGACCCAACATAGGGCTCCATCTTACCACCCCGAGATCAGAACCTGAGCCGAAACCAGGAGTCGGAGGCTTAACCCACTGTGCCACCCAGGCACCCCTATTTTTATCAGTTTATTATAAATTTTATCATATGGTAGTTTGTTTATCCTTGGCTGATTCAAAGCACTTGGTTTAAATTGTCTTTAAATTGTCTCCTCCCATTTCACAACACTGCATTATTTTCAATTAATTCCCAATAAACTCTTCATTGTCCACGCTCTGTTAGAGCTAACAGTTAATCCCTGTTTAAGCTAATGGGTTCGACTTCTTCAACAAACACATCTTTCATGAAAGCTGCGGACAGCCCAGAGTATTAACTGAATCTAGTTTCGTTATTTCTCACTTATCTGGATCTTACCCTTATTCTTTGGGAAACAGTCATAGCATGCCGGTGCTCCTTTGATACATGATAAAAACTAGAGGACATGGTCCAGGGAGTCAAATTAATCTCCCTAAAGCGGATGGGATCCTTTTTGTATACCAAGCTTCAGATAACAAGCCCATAACTTGGGTAGTAGTACTCTCCAAGCTAAACCTCAACCACAAGGCAGAAAACAAACATATCTCACAATGTGCGATTTCCCTTGGATCTTCCACTGTTTCTATTAGATACAATGATATAACATTTTTCAACTGGAATTAATTTTTCAAAATGGAAAAACTGCGCTGTTATTTTTATTATAAAAGTACATGTACTTATCATTTTTAAAAAGTACAAAAATGTCTAAAAGCAGGGGAAAAATTACCCAGAGACAACCCCTGCTAACACTTAGATGTAAAATATCCAAACATTTGGATAAAATGGATGAAATTATTTCCCCCTCAAAACATAGACATTTTATATAGAATGACCTGTGTTTCTCTAATCACATGTAGCATAAAATAAATGTCATCCATTGACCGTATGAACCAATTCATTCTTTTTTTTAAACAGTAAGGCAAATGTCATTGTATAATATATACAATATTCCATGAAGTATTTACTGAGGCTTCTGGGTGAAAATTTAGATTGCTCAAAATTTTCCTATTATAATTATAAACATTATAAAATGATCTTTGCAAAAATATTTTTCTGTGTTATTTGTATAGGAAAATGACTAGAAAGTGAAATGCTAGATCAAAGATGTATAACAATTTAAATGTCAAGATATTGGGAATAAATGTACTTCAAAATATTGTAGAGAATTGTATCTGAGTTTCTTTTTCCGTATTTTCACTACAGCCAATCATTTTAATTTTTGCCAGTCTCTGAGATGGAAAAAAAATCCAATACAAGAATGTAGAGGGAGGGGGTGCCTGGGTGGCTCAGTGGATTAAAGCCTCTGCCTTCGGCTCAGGTCATGATCCCAGGATCCTGGGATGGAGCCCCGCATCGGGCTCTCTGCTCAGCAGGGAGCCTGCTTCCTCCTCTCCCTCTGCCTGCTTCTCTGCCTACTTGTGATCTCTATCTGTCAAATAAATAAATAAAATCTTTAAAAATAATAAAAAAAAAAAGGTAGAGGGAGATGAATAGGTGAATAGGTAGAAAGAGAAACACACAAATGGCCAAGAGAAGTAGGAGCTGGTCAATGTCAGTCCAGTCAGATTAATGGAACTTTCAAAAATTCCGTAATATTTAGTGTTAGCAAGTGTGTGAGAATTAGACATACTCATGTAATGTTGATAGGTATATAAACTAGGGCCTTGTTTTGGAAGGTTATTTGGTCCCAGCAACAAAAACTGTTATATTCCACCGCAGTTTGGCTGAGAAAATTATCACAGAGATAATCTTGAAAAAATACATAAACCAAGATATATTATTAATGACATCAGTAGCAGATTATTTAAATAAAGTATGACATAGTCATACAATGCGGTTGTTAAAGATAGTAATATCTTGGAGATCAATTATTTAAAGAACCCACCAAGCTTTCATGATACAGATGCCTGTTAAATTATCATGTTGTACACCTTCAACTTCTTTAATATTACTTGTCAATTATATCTCAGTAAAGCTGGGGAAAAAATATAAAGCCCAGTTTCTGAACATCTTTGTGTATAATCCTAAATGATAAAGCCATATTTTCTACAAGCTTGTTTAAGATATAGATTCTATATTGGGGATATATCTTAAAGCCATTTTTAGAAAGACATTCAAGAAAACCGTCAAGAACCCATCATCAACTGTCGATGAGTAAGCCAATGATGTGGTTTTACATGAGATACCTATACATCTAGCACCTTCAGGGGATATTCTAGATACCTGGTGGTGCAAGACCACAGGAAGAGAATTTTAATTTTCTTTTTACCTTCATTTAATTCTTTGATTTTCGTGCCATATTTTTGTCGGCATGAGCTATTAGCTAAATAAAATGATGAACCTTTTCTGTCATCTCTCATTTATTTCTTTGTCTAAATGAGGAAAACGAAGGCTTGTCTTTTTTAAATTTGATAATTCTAAGTCCATGACTTTTAAGAAGTCCCCTGTTATCTTCATCCATCCTTCCACAAAGACTGTTTATGTCGTGCAATTACTCTTTCCTACCTAGAAGGTAGATACAGAAAGTAGCATACATCTTCTGGGTCAAACTAATTTCATGGAACGAAGAAAATTGTGTAAAGTCATTTTTTAAGACCTTTTTGTGATTTATCAATTCACTGAGTTAAATAGCTGAAATCACTCCCAAAACAAATCCTTTTGCAGTCAGCAAAATGAAGCAATTACATGAATAAGTTTTTCCACTTGGCCTATTTTTCTGCCCATGGTTATTAATCAGTCTCACTGACTACATTTTCCATTTTCCATCCACTTTGAGGCACTACTCCAGGTGGCCAAACATTTCACGTTACGTAAATAAAATAAAACAAAACCTTTGCCCATTGAGCAAATGGATATGCTTCATAATCTCCCTCTTCCAGCCTCTCTCAAATCATTCAGAAAACACAATGCGGTTTCTATAAAAGGATACACAATATTTTCATTTTATTTGGCTAACTGGAATTTAGTTAAGTGAAATTTTACTCCAGCCAATCTTCCCCAGATAGCTGAATTCATTTAAGTTGCTGCCCTGTTTTATCTAATAGCTCTTTGAGACCCATGGGTCGAGTGTTTGTTGCTTTGCCTTGTCTCTTCCAAGTTCAAAGTCTGGAGAATGCCCCTTCTGGAACTGCTGTTTTGCATAATGTGACTTTCAGATGCTGCACATCATAACAACTATTTCTTTATAGTAATACTCTGGACATAGTTGGGTAGAGATTCGGATTTAACTGGGACAAAGTGGGGCCTGGGTCATTTTTGTCAAAGCTCCAAGTGTGATTCTGCTGGGCCCATACATCTGGCCCTCAAGATATTACTCTAACATAGAGTAATGTTTGGCCCTGCCATGGTGCCATTTGCCACCATTACATGATGCCATCATGTATCATGTTAATGATGCTTCATCATGTTAATGATGCTTCTCTGAAATTTAATCCAAGTCTTTACAACTGCTGATCTGCCCTGAGTGATAACATGGCTATAACATATCTACTCACAATATTCATGTTCTTCATAGGAATTCCAGTGTTATAAAAATGCATGGTTCTTAGGCCTGAGAGTTTTAAATAAGAGCACTGCTTGCACTGCTCCCGAAGTCTGACATGTGAACTGGACATTGAAATACTTTAAATTTTTCCCACATGATATTAATGTGCAGCCAAGGTTGAGAACCCCATATAGGGCCAAGATACTTAAGAAGATTCAGTTCCTGCCTTGTTAAATGCAGTATCCTTCTTTCCCAAAGAAATCCCCAAGGGGCACTTAACTAAGGGATAATGACAACAGGAAATAATCCACAACAATTATATATATGCAGACTCTTCCTTTTGTTGAACTTTGGCTTGAAAATATCTGTGTTAGTGTTCATTTCTAGAACTCTATATAAGGGGCAGTCCTAGGAAAAATAATGAGGCTAGAAAATGTTTTCCATGACCTTCTCAGCTTCTTTTTATCAATTTCCCTCATTTCTTTACCTGGGAACCTCTCTTTTGTCACAATCTCTGAGGTCTTTGCTCTCAGCTAATTAGCTAAGACATTAGCTTTCAAAAGCACAAGATGGGGGCGCCTGGGTGGCTCAGTGGGTTAAGCCGCTGCCTTCGGCTCAGGTCATGCTCCCAGAGTCCTGGGATCGAGCAGGGAGCCTGCTTCCCGCCCTCTCTCTCTCTGCCTGCCTCTCTGCCTACTTGTGATTTCTCTCTCTGTCAAATAAATAAATAAAATCTTTAAAAAAAAAAAAAAAAAACAAAAGCACAAGATGTTTTCTCACAAAGATGTAGAATATCTATATTTAATAGGACAGGCTATGGAAAGATTTTAATTCTTTCCAGGAACATTAAATCTTCTCACCCAATTCATCAGAATAATCAGGTTTCTAGACGAAGACTGAAATCCACGGTTCAAAAGTGAATTCCTTATGACTTTCTACAGTGCTAGCATGCCCAGGATTATCTTGATGATAGCAACAAAAATTCCTGAGTAAATGGGAATATGGATCACCTTTCCTCCTGTGTCTCTCCCTTTCACGACAGACTCATAATCATGGCTGCTATGTTCTGAATGTTTGTATTCCCCCAAACATATATGTCAAACATATATGTTGAAGTACTTACCTCCAAGGTGATGGTATAAGAAAGCAGGGCATTGTGAGGGGATTAGAGAACCAAGAGAACCAAGCCCTCCGAAATGGAATCAGTGGCCTTATGAAAGAGACGCCAGAGATTCCTCACCTTTTCTGCCATGTAAGGACACAGGAAAAAGGCAGCAATCTGTGAATCAGGAAATAGCTTCTCTCATCTACCAGACGCTGCATCTACCAGCACCTTGATCTTGGACTTCCCAGCCTCCAGAAAAGAACTGTGAGAGGTAAATTTCTGTTGTTTATAAACCACACAATCTGTAGTGATTTGCGCAGCACGAGCAGCCTAAGACAATGGTGAAGGTCACAGTGTTGTTTTATTTTTTTTTTCATTTTATTTTAGTGCATTACTCATTGCTATTTCTGCTTTTTAAAGATAATATAACTTAGTAAGAAACATTGGAAATAGAAAATAGTAAAGAATAAAACAAAAATTACTGACAGAAATAGTCACTATTAAAATCTTAACACGCTCCCTTTCAATTTTTTTTCTCTGATTGATATTGGTACCTATTAATGCCAAAAGAAAAAATCAGAGATTATCATTCCTGTGTACTGGCTGTCACTAGCCTATAGACAATGTCGGGCAAACGTGAAGCTCAATTCTAGCCAGACTTCATGCAGATTAACTCTCCTCCATTAAGACATCATTTCATGAGATAAAATAAATATAGCTACTAACATACAAGCTTTCTCAGTTAAACTGCAATTCAGTTATGCTTCCCTAACTTTGTAGCATTCAGATTTCAAGTGATCACAGAACATTCCTTGAATAATTTCTAAAGATAGTTGGTTATTTCTTTTGCAATTTGCCTCCTCATTTTTAAATTCAATTCTTATAACTATAATTGGGGTACTTTTTTGTTTCACATTCATAGTTTCTCTCTCAGAGTTCATGAATATTTCCATATTTATGTATTTGAAAATTATATGTAAAAATGTATAGAGCAATAATGAGATTACATAGTAAGTGCAAATTTGTATACTGGTGTTTTGAAAAATAAATACTGACTATATATAAAATATTCATAAAATATGCATAAAATAGGCACATTAGTAATAAAGCAATAATATATCCTCCTTTAAGTTTAAAACTAGGACATTGACATACCTTTGAAGCCTGCTTTGACTAGCTCCTCTGTTCCCTGTTTTTCTGTCATTTATAGGGTCTCAAACTCGTTCTCAGACCACTTCCAATCTACTCTCCTCATCTATTCTGTATTTCAGGAAAATATATTTGCAGGTACGTTTAACCTCCCATTTTTCATTAGGCTTACCAGTGGGAGGCACTGGGAAAAGACAAGTTATCATCTCCCTATCTCCTATCTCTAGCAAAATTTGTCCCTTTTCTGAGGGTCTAATTCCCAACAGATATAGCTCCTCCTTCCATGAAACCTGCTCTCCCAGACCATGCTGTTATTAGCTCTAGCAGTTGCCTGAGAATCCAGTCTTTTCACTCTGATAACACCCCATCCCACTATCCTTCTCGCCTTAGGGGTACGACTGGCTTCCTGCTCTCAAGTAGCTGACTCAAAATGGTTTGGCTTTCACATTTGCAAAGATGTGGCTGGAACTAGAGCATATTATGCTAAGCGAAATAAGTCAATCAGAGAATGACAATTATCATATGATCTCTCTAATATAAGGAATTTGAGAGGCCGGGGTGGGGGGGATTGTGGGGAAAAGGGAGGGGAAAAATCAAACAAGATGGGACTGGAGAAGGAAACAAACCATAAGGAACTCTTAATCTCAGGAAACAAACTGAGGGGTGCTGGAGGGAGGTGGGTAGAAGGGATGGGGTGGTTGGGTGATGGACATTGGGGAGGCTCTGTGCTATGGTAAGTGCTGTGAATTGTGTAAGACTGATGATCCACAGACCTGTACCCCTGAAGCAAATAATACATTATATGTTAATTTAAAAAATTGGTTTAGCTTTCATAATCTGAGTAATCAATTACCTGTGTTAAATCACCTCTGTTTGAAAGACCAAGAAATTTCCGATTTATAGGTGGACAATAAGAGCTCTTCTATTTCTAGTTTGCTAAAAAAATTTTATTAAGCTTAATTAATTTTATTGAATTCACTTTCTGCATCTCCTGAGATGATAATTTGCTTTTCCTCCTTTAACCTGTTAATGTGATAAATTACATTTATAGACTTTTTTCTATTGTTAAAAATCCTGCCTAAACCCAGTTTTCATACTGTATCTTCTTTTTTTATAGATCACTATATAAAAGATAATTTGCAAATTTCTAATTTAGAATTATTGCCATTAGTTTCATGAAGGAGATTGGTTATAATTATTCTTTGTTGTAAATTTCTTTTATAATGTTGGTATCAAGATTTTAGTGACCTCATAAAATGAACTAAAAAGTGCTCCTTCTTTTCCCATTCTAGAATAGTTTTTGTATGACAAAAATAATATATTCCTTGAAAATATTTATAGAGCTCATCAGTAAAATTATCTGGGCCTGATGGTCCTCTTTTTAAAAAAAATTTTTTATTTTAAAGACTATTTATTTGACAGACAGAGATCACAAGTAGGCAGAGAGGCAGGCAGAGAGAGAGGAGGAAGCAGGCATCCTGCCAAGCAGAGACCCCAATGTGGGACTTGGTCTGAGGACCCTGAGATCATGACCTGAGCTGGAAGCAGAGGCTTAACCCACTGAGCCATCCAGGTGCCTCAATGGTTCTTTTTGTGAGGAGAATTTTTAACTTGTAATGAAGTATCTTTACAGGTAAGAAAAATTTGCATGTGCTTTATTTCATCTTGAGCATTAATAAATTTGAACTATGAAAAGTCCTCAGATATTATGTCCTTGACTAAAACCTTTCTTAATTCTCTACTTTTCTTTTGTACATCTTATCAGATAGTGCCCCTATCTCTTGATCCTTCTTCATATATTCATCTTTCTGTCCTCTCCATGCTGTATTCAGTATAATTTCTTCATATCTAACTTCCAGTTCCTTATTTTATCTTTGGCTCTATCTAATCTAGTACTTAACCTGTCCATTGAATTTTTACTGCTCATTATATTTTTCATTTTTTAGAATTTTCTTACATTCAGTCACAAATCTTCTGAATGCATGGTATATAGACTGTTGCTTACTTATGCTACTAGCACAGTTTCCTGATTTCTTTAAGCATATTAAACATAGTTTTTTTATGGTTATGTAATAACTGTAATATCTGAAATCTTCATGAGTAGATTTCTATTTTTTTTAAAGATTTAATTTATTTATTTGACAGAAAGAGAGAGCACACAAGTGGGGGGAGTGGCAGACTCCCCACTGAGCAGGGGGTCCAGTACAGGGCTCAATCTCAGGACCCTGAGATCATGACCTAAGCTGAAGGCAGATGCTTAACCAACTGAGCCAACCAGGCACTTTGAGTAGAGTTCTATTTTGATGTTTCTGCTCTTGATGCCTATCTCCTCATGTGTTTTGTGATAGTTTATGTTTAATCCCATATCTAATGGAATTTTGTCTGTGATTAATCTCTAAGACCTGGCATACATAGATGTCTTCAAAGATCTTTGGTTTTGTTTTGGCTGGGTTCTTAGAAATAACACTAAACTGGGACAATTATAAAGTTGAGTTTTTTTTAGTCATGAAGACCATGAGAATTTAAACTACAATTTCAGGTGAAGATGGAATTATGATTATTTTACTCCTTAACCTAATACCAAGTTGGGGCAGAAAATTTTCTTGATTGCCCCTCCGAGAAGCAGTTATTTTTCCTACTTTATCCTTTCACTGAAATTATAGTCCTCTAGAATTCTGGCTTTAAATGGTTCTCTCTGTAAGACTGCTGCACTGAGAAGGCTCTAGGTTCTATCTCCCACTGTCCCATATCTTGGATTGTCATAAAAATGACAAGTCAGGGTTTCAGGGACAGCCCTGTGTTATGGAAGTTTCTGGTTATGATGCTTTCATACCTCTCTGGCATCATGTATTCTCTTCATGGTCTTCTGATGGGTACACCTTAATTCCTTAGTGAGTCAGCAATACACTTGATAAAATGGCATGTACATTTTATCTGGTATTTGTAGATGTTATATAGCATGATGGTGGTCTAGCAAGGTAGTCTGCCATATTGCTGGTAGAAAAAAAATCCCTGGCCTTTTGAAAACATATCAGGTAATTTTTATTGCCATTAATATTTGTTTTAGAACCGTGCTTTTAAATACCTGCACTGCATTTTGTTACATAATTTTGTATCATATATTTAAGTAATCTGCCCTTCTTACCTTTG
The DNA here is from genome assembly GCF_022355385.1 of Mustela nigripes. Classification (NCBI taxonomy): domain Eukaryota; kingdom Metazoa; phylum Chordata; class Mammalia; order Carnivora; family Mustelidae; genus Mustela; species Mustela nigripes. Next base: position 36,152,018 of record NC_081568.1, read on the forward strand.
TCTTTTGGAAGCAAATGTTGTACTCTTCATTTTAAGTAACAGTGCAATAAATATCACTCTTTATATGCATTTATGATTATTTTCTATTATTATGATTATTTATATTAGTGAATCATGGTATGTGAACAGTCTTGATGCTTGAGATGCATGTTTTCAAATTGCATTGCAGAAATAATGGTACCAGTTTATATGCTGATCGAGTTGCATATGAAAGTGCCCATTTCACTACACTGTTAGCAAGAAAAACTATCACCATTTTTTACACATAAATCTGATAGAATTTAGAAGGCACCTTATTACTTCAATTTGTATTTATTTGATTATTAAATTACTCAGCACTTTTTTGTCTATTTTCAGACCTAACATAAACATTTTTTTCTTATTGTTTTTTATATTAATGCAAACCCTCAATCACTACTTTTTTTAGTCCAAAATTGTTTCCTAAGCAAAATTATATACGCCTTATTCATAGGTTTTATACTAGACTACCTTCTTTTATTTATATCCTGCAAATTTTGTTAAAATATATATTATGAATGATTGATCATACATAATATCTTTTCCAGGAAATTTTCTCTGTAAATCTAAATTTCATAAATCTTCCTTTAAATAGCTCTATAGAATTTCCCCTAGTTTTAATAATTGCAGATAAAACTTTCTCCCATTTCTTACTGCTTTTGGTCTGTTGCTCTCTCTGTTTTCTACCATGAGATACGTAAAAATTCTAATACCAGATTCCATGATAAATTATTTCTTACTTCCAACCTCCCACAACATTTTAAGGATTCAAATTGACCTTTTCTCCCATTCTTCTTATTTTGAGTTCCCACTATGTCAATACCTGTGAAATCTCATCAAGGGTTTAACAGTCCATACCCTACTGACTCATTCTTTATTTCAGTTTGATCTTCCTTATTCTCATTCAATTTTTTTTTTCAGTAATATAACTTCTTCAAGCATTTTACCCTCTAATGCATTTCTCCAAATAGCAGCTGTAATCCTTACTTGCCCTCATCCAGCAAAAAAATAAATCGTGCTAATCTTGGAAACAACTGATTATATCAATTTGAGAACAGCAACATTGATGCTCTATGTGGACCTTTCAGTCATGTTCCTTACAAGTGGAGCAAAGTTGGGAATCCCTGGGACCCTCCTGGGCTTTATTCTGAACAAGCTAAACATATTATTGTTTCTAATATTAAGGATTCCCACCTCCCACGTTCTCTACATTTTGTTTAGATCTCTGCGTGTTTAAAGTTTTCCAATTTTTAAGGGTGCCTGGGTGGCTTAGTGGGTTAAGCCTCTGCCTTTGGCTCAGGTCATGATCTCAGGGTCCTGGAATCGAGTCCCGCATAGGGCTCTCTGCTCAGAAGGGAGCCTGGTTCCCCCTCTCTTTCTGCCTTCCCCTCTGCCTACTTGTGATCTCTCTCTCTCTCTCTGTCTGTCAAATAGATAAAATAAAAAATTAATAAATTTTAAAAATCTTTAAACTTTTCCAATTTTTAGACCTCTAGACCTTGCTGCTCAAGAAGGGGCAACATCAGCTTCACTTGGGGGCTTGCGGAGAAGGCAGAAAGTTACAGGCTTCCTCCCAGAGCCATTAAATCAGAACCCACCATCCATCAGGATCCCCGGGGTATGAGTATGTGCAATCGCAGCACTGCTCTGGCAAACTACAAACTCTTCTATCTCCCTTGTGTAAGTTGTATGTGACAAAATTAGTTAATCGGGCAAAAAGATCACGTTTCTTAATGAGAAGGAGCAGATACTGGCTATTATCATCAGTGGCAAAACGGGTTATTCCATCCCAATTAAAAATAGAGATGACAGACAGAGACAGAGACCAAGATTTTTAATTTAAGACGTGGGGGTGATGCAATTACATTTGCTGAATAACACTACTTAATCAGATGGAGCCTTCTTCTTTCTTCTCTTTGACAAGAAGGGAGGAAATAGTAGGAATAACACAACTCCGAAAGGTGCTGTCCAACTTCCTTCCCCGCACCTTATTGCTTTCTTGTAAACATTGGACAGAACATGTTTGCATTCAAAAAGTCAAGCCTCCCAGTTCTAAACAAATGTGAAAGACCCGCTGTGATTTTATTCCAGAAGCTTTTATAGAATACTACTTTCAAGTCTTTTATTTTTGCTCATTAAAATCTGATTAGCAACATGTAAGACTCCCACTTTATTACCAGTCGGTAACCTCTCCAGATCAGCATTTTTTTTCCTATTAACTTCAGAACCCGAGATTCAGGAACGTATACTTAAACTCTGTGATGCTGAGATTTTACATTTTCAAAGTGAAGTGACTCTCCTCTTGCACCATAAAAAGTACTTAAGACGGTTTAGATTACATTTAAATGTTCCTGGATGAAATGAGCTTAGTGCCTGAAGCCAACTGTTACACAAACCATGTGTTTTTCCAGACCAAATTAAATGAAATGAAAGATGACAGTTCTAACCAGTATTCCTGCTTCAATGCTGCACAATTTAGGAACATCATATTTTATTATACTTGCAAATTCCAGGGTTTCTCTTTAATTAGAAATGAAATAATTGATAAGTAAATAAGTAGTATGTGCAGGTATGATAACAAAAGAATGGCTAGGAGCGCCTGGGTGGCTCAGTGGGTTAACGCCTCTGCCTTAGGCTCAGGTCTTGATCTCAGGGTCCTGGGATGAGGTCGCATCGGGCTCTCTGCTCCGCAGGGAGCCTGCTTCCCTCTCTCTCTCTCTCTGCCTGCCTCTCTGTCTACTTGTGATTTCTGTCTGTCAAATAAATAAATAAAATCTTAAAAAAAAAAAAGAATGGCTAGATCTAGAAATCCAAATTGCCTGATAGATAGCTAAGGACGTTAAGCAATGCACATTTTTATTGCAACAACTTTGTATTAAGCTTCAGTGATAAATAAGTAGAGGACAAGGAACATAATGAGTAGGTGATGAGTTAGGGTTATCATTGCACAACAGGATGATAGAGAGTTTATGGTTAAAAAATGACTGCTCCTAAGACCTGTGGAGTAATTGAAGGATATAAATAACATATGAAGAGAACAACACACCAGTAGAATTTAGTCTGCTACCTACAGGAATAGTATCTGAATTTTAAGGATTCCCTTAGCTTTTGAACAAGGTTGACATGTGTTTGGATCTAGCTGATAATCCTGGGGTTCGCTAGCATCTATCTTTCTGGCTCATGTTGTTGAATGAACACCTATACTTGGGTCTGATTTTTCCTAATCTGACCCATTTTGATTTCTTTAACCCTGAAGCTTATTTTTATTTTACACTAAACACACATTAACACACAGGCCAACATGTAGAGTGAAGAATGCCAAAGAATTGGGTTTCTTTGTTCTTCTCACAAACCAGACACCATGGCAGAGAAAGCAAATATAAGAATGTGTTTATGCTCAGTGTAATTATACTGATTATTCCAAAGTTTGGAGGCATCAATATTTTTTGAAGTTTTACCAGGTCTGCCATGGTCAGTTTTATGTGTCAACTTGATGGGACTCCAGGATGCCCGAATATTTGGTCAGACATTGCTCTGGGTGTTTCTATGATGGTGTTTTTAGATGAGATTGGATTTAAATCCATAGATCAAGTAAAGCAAATTATCTTCCCTAACATAAGTAAGCCTCATCTAATCAGTTAAAGGCCTGAATGGAACAAAAAACTGACCCTCCTCCAGTTAAGAGAGGATTATTTTTTTTCTGTCTTCAAACTTGAATGAAGCATCAGCTCTTTGTTCTTGAGCCTGCTGGCCTTCTAAAGGAAACTACACCATTCCTTCTCCTGGGGCAATGCTTCATAACCATGAGAGCAATGATGTAAATGTATCCCCCCCCCCAAAGAATTTATTTATTTATTTGTCAGAGAGAGAGAGAGCACAAGCGGGGGGAGTGGCAGGCAGAAAGAAAGGGTGGCTCCCCGCTGAGCAAGGAGCCCAACACAGGGCTCCACTCCAGGACCCTGTAGATCATGACCTGAGTCAAATGCAAACACTTAACAGCTGAGCCGCCCAGGCACCCCAAAGTATGTGTATTTTATATCTCTCATTGGTTCTATTTCTCTAGAGAACCTTGGCTAATACAAGGTCACTCATATAATTTTAGAATTTTGACTCAGAAATAACAATGAAAATATATTTCTCACAGTGTTCTATAATCTCCTACTATTTCCTCTTCTTGTGGTGTTTTGGTTTGTGTGTGTGGCTATTGTTATAAGATCAGAGGTGAAGAGAGGTATTTGTTATGACCTTTTAGCTTTTTCTTGTATACTCAATTTCCTGACCAGTTCATATTTTCATCTCTTCTTGGGGGCAAGTAATAGAATAGCTCATGGTACCTCTATCAAAGATGAATTTATCTTCAATCAGTCCAATTTTTAAAAATACACTAGTGAAATTATTTCATGTCGTAACATCAAAAATCATTGAACGGATTACACAGCTAGAAGACAGAGTTGACCCTCTCCATTCTCAGATGGTTATAAAGAAAGCTGTATCCACAAAAAATGTAATTAAGTCAAAATCTCTTGCTGCATATCCAACAGTCATTTCTCTTTTTCTTTGATAACAGATCTTGTTCTCAAATGATGAATCATGAAGGATTTTACGTCAGTATGTAATATCATTTCTCCTTTGCTTGTGATTGTTTTAGGGGCTGGTCTGTGATCTATTTCTGACATATAGTATAGAGAGGAAATAGTTTGAAGATTCTTGGAAAGATTTCACCCCTAATGGAAATAAGGAGAAGATCTTTTTTTCTTTTTCTCTGTTTTCCTACTTTGGAAACTTTCAAATAAATACAGTCTATCTAGAGCTGTAGCCACGATTTACAACTAGGAGGTAACAAACCTGATGATGAAATTAAATATTTGGAAGAAGGCAGAGTTAAAGGATGGAAAGAAACTAGTTTGTTAAGATCCCCACTGAGCCACCAAACCAACCCTGTGGACCAGCTACCTTAAGACTTCTTGTTAAGTCAAAATTAAATGTTGCTATGTTATTAAAGTTTTCTACTGGTTTCAACCAGGCACAACCTAACTGACATGATCTAACAAAGTTAGTTATGTGTGCTAATGTATGGATTTGTCCTTATTTTTCAACAGTTCTTTCTTGTTATGTTAGCTCCATACTTCCTAACTTTTTTGCATTATGTTAATTTCTATTATGATATTTGTATTGACAATCCCATTGATTTAATACCCCATGGTGACGTTTGCTCGCATAGTCTCATTTTCTAACATACTTTATTAGAAATATAAATACAATATTTTATTTATGCTAATGGTCCAGAGTACGCTTCAGAAGTTCACAAGAGTTTATAGCAAAATGCTTCTTTTTTTTTTTTTTTTTTTTTTTTGTAAAATAACATTTTTTCAAGAGACAGCTCTTGATCTGTTCCTGGGCCATTGTGGAAACTGAAGTCCTATCAGTGGAACAAAACAGGACAAGATGAATTGTTTATCATGAAATTAGTGCTACCCAATTAACTAGTATACCCCAGTAGCAGGCAGGAATAATATATATGGACTTGAGCCAAAGTTGATCTGAAGACACAGAAAGCTGCATGAGCTTACTCTCTGTGCTGCAACCCCTCCTTGAGCCTCGTCTGTGTCTTCATGGGAAATTCTCTATGGCCAGCTGACTAACGAGAGAAAAATTGAGCCTATTCTATAGAAGTCAATGCACAATATATCAGTGGCAGCCAAAAGTAGATGGCTTAGGCATCATAGCCCACTTGAGTGTAATCCTAAGAGGTACTTCAAGCTATATATTTGGTTGGCTACTATTCCTCCACGATGAGATATTATTGAGATATGAGTGGTAGTTAATAATTTAGCTAAATGATTAAGGACTGGATTGGTGGGACGCCTGGGTGGTTCTGTCTATTAAACGTATGCCTTCAGCTCAGGTCATGATTCCAGAGTCCTGCATCAAGCTCCTTGCTTAGCGGGGAGCCTGCTTTTCCCTCTGTCTGCTTCTCCCTCTCCTTGTGTGCCTGTGCTTTCTCTCTCTGACAAATAAATAAATAAAATCTTAAAAAAAAAAAAAAGATTGGAAGAGTGATAATAATGAATGTTAGGGAAAAATATGTGGATGAACCACTAAGAATGAGCTAGAGTGGGAAAACATTTATGCTTAATACGAATGCTTACTGAACTCCTATCAAGATTATCAATCAGATATGTAGATACGAAACCACCTCTTTCACCAGGCACTACATTGCTCTTTCAGAAAACTAATGAACAAAACTACCTTAGTGGTAGCAAGAGAGAACGTGCATAGACTCAACTCCATGCCTTGTGCCTCTCCAAAGCCAATTTATCTGCCGAGACCATTAGCTGTCCAGCATGCAAGCAACAGTGACCAAGGCTAAGCACTCAATGATATATCCCAGGTGAACAAATGACTTACCTTTTGGCAGGCTCATTGATAATATTTTAATTCCTCTGTCACCATGGCAACAGGGAGTTTTGCAACTGGAATAGATACCTATTCTGAGATGACATTGTCTTTTTCTGCACACTCTGCTTCTCTGATCACCACTCTCCATGAGCATATTGAATGCCTTATACAGTGCCATAGTGTCTGATTCTACCCTGCTTGTATGCAAGGAGCTCTCTTTATAACAAAATAATATAGACGCATTGACCTTGCTTGTTTCACCATTGGCCCTGTCACCCAAAAATAACTCTTAGCCCTGAGTGGTGAGAAATGATACTTCCGAGGGTGGGCTGATGTTAGAGGATGTGGTGTGTGTTCGGAACTCATAATCAAGTATGAGCTTGTGTGGGTCTCCCAGGGAGCAAATATAAGAATCTTTGACCTGTGTTACAGATGTCTGAGTCATGCCTTTCACCGTTACGATTACTGATCCTTTTCAAATTTTTGTCTCTTTTTCCTAAGAGTCTAGGCTTTACTGAATTAGTACCCAAGGGAAGATATTCTCACAGTAATATTCCTTTGAATTTGAGGATGAGAGATTGCTATGTGGCCTTTCAGGACTCTTCATACTCCTGGACAAACAATAAAAAATTTAAGAGATGGTTACATTGTTGGCTGGGGAATAAAGTTTGGCTCTGGAGGGGAATTAAAATTGCGATTTCTAAGAAAAATAAAAAAGAATACAGGGGATCCCCTTGGATGGCTACTAATTATGCCAAGTCCTGTGGTCAAAATTAATGAAAACTAATGGCCAAAACTTGGAAGCAAATAAGATATCTTTTAATAAGTGAATGGATAAATAAAGAGTGGTACATCTGCACAATAGATTATTATTCAGTGATTTTTATAAAAAGTTATCGAGCCACAAAAAGTCATGGAGGAAACAAATGCATTTTACTAAGTGAAAGAAGCCAGTCTGAAAAGCCTATATATATACTATAACATTGTGACTTTATGACCTTCTGGAAAGTATATATAGAGACAGTGAAAGTATTAGTGGTTGCCAGGAACTGGGGGGATGGGAATATGGAAGTGGAGTAGAGTAGATTTTAGGGCACTCAAACGATTCTTGAATGATGCTGTAATGGTAGATATATGACATCATACATTTGGCAAAACTCATAGATCTATACAACGCAAAGAGTGAAATTTAATATAAAGGAGGAACTTTAGCTAATAACAATGCATCAACATTGGTCCATCAGTTTTAACAAATGTACCATACCAGCACAAGATAATAAAATAACAGAAACTGGGGCTTGGGGGGAAGATGAATAGGAATGACAAACACAGAAACTCTATACTTTCTTCTCAACTTTTCTGTAAACCAAAAACTGCTCTAACGAATAAAGGCTATCAATTTTGTTTAAAAATAAATAAATAAATGACCACAGCAGGCTCATGTTAGTAGATTATGAAGAACATTTCTGTCCAGAATGAAGATTTGGTCACCCTGCCATGGAAAGCTCTGACTGGGAGAGAGGGTCCAGAGGGTCCATGGTCACAGCTGCCAACAATGAACCTCTGATTGTTCACAGAAGTCAAGTCCTTAACCTTCGCCCACATTTTTTTTTCTTGCATTGTCTGCTATATTTATATTTTTATGTGTATTTTTTTATTTATATATGTTAACAAATTGTCCCTTTTCTTTCCTCTTTTTTGCTCCCTAATTTTTGTGTAACATATATTGGGGGTGGTTAGCTTAATTTTAGAACTGATCAAGATAGTATAGTATAGTGATGGGATTAGAAGAGGAATGGACATCACCCAGAATTCTTAGACTTGGAGTAGTTGCTATGACTGATGAGATTTTGGGTTGTTCCTTTGTGCAAGAGAGTATAGGTAAGTGTCCAGCCATTAGAAAAAGAGTTGCATCTCTTACAAGGATGCATGAGTCGCTCTGTGTTTAAAAAAGAGAAAAGTTTATGTTGACAATGAATGAATCAAACATAGATTTTATTATTATTATTACTGAAGTATAACTGACATAGTGTTAATTAGTTACAGATGTGCAACATTTTAATTCAACAATTCTACACATTACTCAGTGTTCATTATGTTGGGTATGGTCACCATCTGTCACCATACAATGTTATTAAAATATTATTGACTATATTCCCTGTGCCACACTTCTCATCTCCATGACTTATTTATTTTATAACTGGAAGTTTGTACTTCTTAAATCCATTTATCTAATTCATCCATCCTTTGACACCTCTTCTCTGGTAACCGCCACTTTGTTCCTTGTATTTAAAAGTCTGGTTTAGTGGGGTGCCTGGGTGGCTCAGTCATTAAGCATCTGCCTTCGGCTCAGGTCATGATCCTGGGGATCCTGGGATCGAGCCCCACCTCGGGGTCTCTGCTCATTGGGAAGCCTGCTTCTCCCTCTCCCATGCCCCCTGCTTGTGTTCCCTCTGTGGCTGTGTCTCTCTCAGTCAAATAAATAAATAAAATCTTTGAAAAAATAAAAAAGAGTCTGGTTTTTCATCTGTCCATTTTTTGTTGTTGTTTTTTAGAATCCACATACAAGTAAAATTATATAGTATTTGTCTTTTTATGACTTACTCACTTAGCATAATACCCTGTAGGTCCTTCAGTATTGTGTGTCACAAATGACAAGATCTCATTTTTAATGGCTAAGTAATATTCCACTGAATATACCACGTCTTTTTTATCCATTTATGTAGTGATGGACAGACACTTGGGTTGAAAGCATGGATATTGATTATTATTGGAAGTCTGTTGTTGTTGGAGAAACTCCTTAGCCTATAAACCTTGATAGGAACAAGAGACCACCTCTTGCTTGGGAAGCTAAAATGCCAAATGCTTGCTTTTTCAGCCTCCTTTGCAGCTAGGGTCTCAACGTATGATTTAAGTTCTGCCAATCTGTTTGCCTGCACTCAGGCATTCATGTGACTAAGGAATTCATGAGAAAGAACCAGCTTTAGTTAAATGCTCTCTGTTTCTAGTGGAGGCAATGCAGCAGCTGCTACAGCATCTGTTGTGGGGTGCACAGTGGGAGCAGTAAGGGTGGTTGAACAGGTGGCCTGGGGTTGAGCAACAGGTACAATTGTGCTCTGCAAATGGCAGCATTAGTTCTTAAAGGTGGTGCCAGTAGAACCGTGGACAGGTTCTACAGAATCGTTTGGGGCATGTTTCGTGACTGTTCAGCTTTGAGTCTGGTTGTCCAGCCTTTCCATAGTACTACAAACTCCCCAATATTTCTGATAAACATAATTACTGTTGAAGTCAGAAATTTTAGGCTACTGAGGTTTATGTTTTTAAAAGTCCAAGTCCAAGTTACACAAATTAACAGATGCTCTGCAAACACTTGTCTTCTTAAGTTAAAATACAATCTATGTCACAGAAGGTAGAAAGAACAAAAGTTCTTAAGCCTGGTAGAAAGACCAAAGGTGTCTTAAGCCTGGTTGGTCTTAAAAATGTAACTGGGTAGAATTTAAGCTTTTAAGTAAGTAGAAAATATTTTATGTAAAATACAAATGATGAATTAACATTATACTTATGGATTTTTATTCTAGAATCTTATTCTAGAATTTTTACTCTAGACTTGTTTCTTTTGTTAAAATGTTTATTAAGTTGCAATCTTTGGAAGTGTGAAATATAATCCTCAGTATTTTCCAAATGTATTGGAACGTAGACTATTTGATTTACTAAGTTAGCAAGCAAGTTCTTTGCTAAACTCTGGCAAATACTAGCATAGGTCGGTTATGATTTAACATCTTAGTGCTAAGGTATTCTGATAATTTTGGTCGCAAATGACAAAAGTATAATTCAAACTGGCTCATATAATTAAGGGAATTGGGATAATAGGAAAAACTCAAGGATAGTTTAATGGAGAGTTTTAGTGATGACACAAAATAAATGTTTTTGTCCTCTCTGTATCTTCACTCTACCTTATTAATTAGTTCTCTGTTTTATTTTATTGGTTGAAACTCGATGTCATCACCAGATAACTACCTCACACTTCCTCTGCTATGTTTGAAGAGACGCTATTTCCCCCTCGAACATTGAAGGAAAATAACTGTGTTCCTTTTTGATTCGATCAGCTGAAGACATAGGCTCCTTCCGGCAACAATAGTCATGACCAAGAATTCGGCGTGGGTTCACTCAAACGTTGCCGTGGCTCGGCAATGAATCTTCTGCTTAGGAGTGTGTGTGTTGGCAGGGGGGATGGTGAGTGGCCAGGACCCCACTGCATATATTCCCAACAATGTCCACCACATGCATTTCCATTTCAGTAAACTTTGTCATTAAAGTGCTGTTTTAATGGCGATCAGAGTAGTGGAGGTGAGAGCCCCCAACTCTTGTTGATCTGACCAACTGAGGTAGCTTCCAACTGGATTGTTTGGAATCTCACATGCGCCTTTATGTCTCAGTCCAATTTACATTAAATACTTTTCAGGCCCCTGTGTTTAGCATATTCCATTTGTCTATACATGTGTATATTGTATATTATAGATACAATGTGTGTATAGATATATGTATATTTAACATACGCACCCATGCACACATATACATGTACGTATACATTCCTGCATAAAGTTTAGAAGGCTTCACATTAAACTTTTCCCTAAAGAGTAAAGAGAAACAATGGCCACAGGAGTTGAAAAGAAACACATTTACTCATGGTATAAGCATCTAAATATTTTACATTATGGCTGTATTAATATTTTCATAAGTTTATTCATTTTTCATAATTTTATGGATTTGCTTATTTATTTATTTATGGCTTAAAACAGTAGAGATTTATTTTCTCATAATTCTGGAGGACAAGAGTCTGAAATCAAGGTGTCGGCAGGGCCATGCTCCCTGAAGGGAAGACACCTGAAGGGGACACCTGAAGGGGAGAATCCTCATTTCTTCTAGCTTCCGGAGTTTGCTGGCAATTCTTTGAGTTCCTTAACTTAAAGACACACTCTTCTCATCTATGTTCCTGCCATCACATGACCTTCTCCTCCTTTCTGTGTCTGTGTCTTCACATGGTCATCTTCTGTCATTTCAAACACTACTTTCAAACAAGGAGCCTGGGTGGCTCAGTCTGTTAAGCATCTGCCTTAGGCTCAGATCACCATCCCAGGGTCCAGGGATTGAATTCCACATTGGGCTCTTGGCTCAATGAAGAGCCTGCTTCTCCCTCAGCCCATCTGTGCTCGCACCCTCACTCTTCCTCTCTCTGACAGGCAAATAAATAAATAAATAATCTTAAAAAAAAAAAAAAAAGGCCGATGATTTCTCTTAAATTTGGCCAACTACAAGATACCAGAGTATATTCTAGATGTAATTTGTCCCTCAGGATGTTGTATAGAAATTTGAAAGGCCCCTATATTTCAGAATGTATCTAACATGGGTAATTCCTATGCATAATGGTCTCCCATTATCAACCAAGTACTGATAGGGGAACGGGATACTTCAGAGAGATGGTAGCACCTGTGTTTGCATTCGCTTCTACACCTTCTTTCTTCTGTATCTGACATGTTTCATGTCACTGTTGTTTAGCTGCTGAGCTAATGTGCTTTTATCTATAAGGGGTCTTATGTGAACCTTTAAATAATTAAAGACGCATTAGTTCCCTGGAGGGCCAACATGACTCCCTGAATGAGCCAAGATACCTAGGGACGTAATCATGCAATTTCCCTCAACTACCTACCTTTGAGGAAAAAGTCACATCACTCAGCAATGAGTATTATAATTATTCACAGCAGTTTGCCTGGTGCAATATAACATTCAATTTACAGAATTAAGGGTGATTCAATTCAAAAGAAAAAGAGCTGGTTTTAAGAAATGAATGGTCACATCAACTACTAGAAGTGTCTTCAGGTCAGAGCCTCTATATTAAGGTTTCAGGAGGCTTATATTTTTAACTAGTATCCTATTCAGCTTGGAAAAACTTCCACTGAGCTTCCCTAAAACAAAACAAATCAGAAACTGATCTTTGATTATAAGCCAAAAAACAAAGAGCCGAAGAATTGAGACAAATTTTGAAGGAAGAGTTCTTTTGGGACTAATCATCTCAAAAGGATAAAGACTAATCAGGCAATAAAGAACCAAATTTACTACCAAAGACCCTATGAAATACACAGAGAGAAAATAATTGAACCTTTTTAAGAAAGATTTAACCTTCTAGAGAAGAGTTAGTAGTTTTGGCAGCAAAAGAGCCGAATAAAATACTGAAGAATCACTGAGGTTTAGAAGATATAGCTCTAAATGTTCTCAAAAAGAGTTGAGATGCTAAAAGATAGGATTTAGTTCATAAGAACAGGCAATAGAGGAATAATATCTTCCACATCGTGAGGGAAAATAACTAACAACCTAGAGTTCTATAACCAAGTAAACCATTGTTGGAGATTAAAGATACTGCCAGATGTATATGGAGAGATGTAACTCACAGATGTCACTGTAATTTGACTGTTGAGATGCACTAAATGGACACCGGATAAGCTTATTGGGAATTAGTTAAAAGCTCTTCAAAGCTTAGGTCATGTGTCCTCATTGAACACATGGAGCGTTGCATTTGATGTATGAAGGGTTCTGCCTCCTCTCCAAAGAAATCTCTGCAATTTCACTCCCGCAAGTGGAAGTGGAAGAGGAAGAAGTGAAAGATTTTATTCTTGGTCTCTATTCCTTGGTATGTGCACATCTGTATGCATGGGCTTCTCTTTCAGTTACTTAATTCCAGAGACCATCTCTTTCAAAAACCATTATATTCTCACCACCCAGGTGGAGTCATGCTAAGTTAAGCCGGCATGGCATTAATCTGGTTGGCGCCTTTCTTTATAAAATATTTTATGTTCAGATGGAGAGCGCTAGATGAAGTCAAACCAAGAAAATATTTTCTTTGGCAGTTTCTGGACACTTAGACACAATGACCATTAAACCCTTCTTCTGCAAACAAGCTGAAAAAAATCCATAAATATAATATTTTGATCATGCTTTCAGATGGTATATGAGGTACCCATAAAAGACAAATAATATTCAGGGGAAAAAAATATTTCTTACATATTGGTGCTGAGAAAGAAATGTGTAGTGTGAGGACTATGAGAAAAACTCGAGCACAGATAAATCTTACATTTTTGTTGAAATCTATCTGCTAAGAATTTCTCGTTGTGTAAATAACAGGGCACCCTAAGATTCCCTTTTCCCTCAGTGTCTGACACAATCCAATGCCTTTCGACACAAAGTAAAAGTTACATGATACAAAAAGACAGAACGACTCAAAGAAACTAAACTTTCTAGATGAGCATGGAACAATATGGATCTGAAAGTGGCAGAGAAGGGAAAAGGATTTGGGGCCCAGAGTGTGGGGAAATTTGAGGTGCTACAGAAGGCTCATGGTGTCCCAGGAAAGCTGGATTTGAATGAAGACAAGGTAGAAGGGACTTTCAGTGAGGGAACAGATTGAAGCAGGATTTCTTCATTATAGACAGGGGGAGCGGGGCTGCTAAGAAAACAGCTGCTTAGAAAACAGCGGGGCTGTTCATATCTTCTGCCCATTTTTTGATATGTTTGCCTGTTTCGTGTGTGTTGAGTTTGAGGAGTTCATTATAGATCCTGGATATCAACCTTTTGTCTGTACTGTCATTTGCAAATATCTTCTCCCATTCCGTGGGTTGCCTCTTTGTTTTTTTGACTGTTTCCTTTGCTGTGCAGAAGCTTTTGATTTTGATGAAGTCCCAAAAGTTTATTTTCGCTTTTGTTTCCTTTGCCTTTGGAGACATATCTTGAAAGAAGTTGCTGTGGCTGATATCGAAGAGATTACTGCGTATGTTCTCCTCTAGGATTCTGATGGATTCCTGTCTCACGTTGAGGTCTTTAATCCATTTTGAGTTTATCTTTGTGTATAGAAAGAACCAAGATGCCCTTCAATGGACAAATGGATAAGGAAGATGTGGTCCATATACACTATTGGGTATTATGCCTCCATCAGAAAGGACGAATACCCAACTTTTGTAGCAACATGGATGTGACTGGAAGAGATTATGCTGAGTGAAAGAAGTCAAGCAGAGAGAGTCAATTATCATATGGTTTCACTTATTTGTGGAGCATCACAAATATTATGGAGGACAAGGGGTGTTAGAGAGGAGAAGGGAGTTGGGAGAAATTGGAAGGGGGGGTGAACCATGAGAGACTATGGACTCTGAAAAACAATCTGAGGGGATTGAAGTGGCGGGGGTGTGGGAGGGTGGGGTACGAGGTGGTGGGTATTATAGAGGGCACGGATTGCATGGAGCACTGGGTGTGGTGAAAAAATAATGAATACTGTTTTTCTGAAAATAAATAAATTGAAAAAAAAATTTAAAAAATAAAAAGAAAAAAAAAGAAAACAGCAGAGCTTTTGGAGAATGGAGAGCTGCTGTGGGCAGAAAGGTGTGGGAAGAGAACTGGTGAGTCAGGAAGAAAGGATCATACACAGGAGGGTGGAGGCTTTGATCAGTTAAGGCTGCCATGAAAGGCAAGGGTGTGAGGTTTGATGGAATTTGTTGGCTGCATGTTTTCCAAAATAGTTAATTCCAGTAGTCTCTTGGTCCTTGCCAGCTGAGGAAATAGCAGACTAGTGGATGGAAAACCTTTCTAGAAGAAAAAAGTTAAAGGGTATCTTTTAATAAAGAGTACAGAAAAACAGTAATTATGTAGTGATGACATGGCCATTAATTTATTCCACATATATCTCTATTTATCTACTTCTCTATCTTTATCACCATTATTTCATTTTACTTTTTTCTCTCTCTCTTCCTGTCCCCCCAACCCCCCAAACACTTCTGAGTACTTTCTAGACCATTGTGGGCTGGTTGCCTCTGGGGAGGAATATGAAAAGATAAAGCAGAGAAAAATGTTTTCTTGGCTTTGGTTTCTAAAGTTAGGAGCTCTTGGGATAGCTTCCTAATAGAAAATGGTTCTGGAAAGGGAAGATTCTAGACTTAACAAAGTAATTAGAGACAGAGCAGAACTTCCCCAAACTTCTCGTTAAGACAAAAGCAAAAACAAAATTCAAAATACTTTGCGTTCATATTGGAAGAAAGAGGAAGATAATCAAAGTGGAAAGAAGTGTTACGACCTAAAAAGAGAGAGCCACTCCTAAAAAGTCACTTTGATAGGAAAGAGGAATGTTGCTACAAAGTCCTGCAGCCAGGTGGCAGTGAGGGTGGGGGTGCGGTAGGGGTGCAGGGCAGAGGGGAAGGGGGTGTTTTGGGGGCCCAGGAAGCTGATGCTGAGTGAACAAGCTCAGCCTTCACTTGCCTTACCACAGGGGTTATGCTCACTGGACTTACCCCACTGTGACCTGTGGTGCAGATTCCTGTTGGTAGCATTGTGCCTGGGATCACAGGAGATCCCTATCAGTGTTTATGGGGTGGATAATCACAGCCCTACAGTGTCACTAGATGGAAGGTTGTGGAAAGTTTATGTGGAAGAGAAATACCTGTTTCTGAACCCTGATAAGATACACCACTATTACAGAGCTTTCTACTGAAATCAGATAAACAATATCTAAATGCATCCCCAGAAACTGGGTTTTAGTGAAAAGGTTTATTTTAAGAAGAAATATTTTGGGGGGTGCCTGGGCAGCTCAGTCATTAAGCAGCTGCCTTTGGCTCAGGTCATGATCCCAGGGTCCTGGGATCAAGGCCCACATCTGGCTCCCTGCTAGTCTGGGAGCCTGCTTCTCCCTCTCCCTCTGCCTGCCACCCCCATGCTTGTGTGCTCTCGCTCTCTCTCTCTCTCTTTGTCAAATTAAAAAAAAAAAAAATCCTTAATAAAATAAAATAAAATCTCAAATTTTTTTCTTTTATAGTTCAGAAAAGCAGAATAAAAATAAAATAAATACCTCACTTATTGAACTGTAATAATGTTAGCTTTCCACATTTTTTGTTGTTAGTTCTGAAATTCCTGCTGAGACGCAAGTGATTACTTTAAAATCTGTAATTTGAAAAACAGGCTAAATTTGTTCCTTTAAAAATAAAAGAAAACAAAATGTTTTGAAATTATCCCAATAATCTATGTTATCATAAAATATTTAAATAAGGAAAAAATATTCATAATACCACTATTCAGAAATAATGACTCTTAACACTTCGCTATGATTTCTAGGTACAGTATAAAATGTAGCCACTCAGATTTAAAGAATCTGACTTTTTGAAAGTTTGATTTCAAGCTGTCCCTTCAGCTTATAGAGCATGATCTGAGCCACCCAGAAAGCATCTTTGTAGGTTTAAAATTGGTGATTTTTTATACTAGGTTTTCTTTTCGAGAAAACCTTCGATTGTCTAGGTTATGCTAGTAATGGTCTGGTAGACTGTTTGCCTCATTTTATTGATTTATTTTGCCTTTACTGTCTGTGTCAGTCAACAATTAACACAATACTGTTGGGGAACAAACTCCAAACTCCGTGGTTTAAAGCAACAATCCTTTGTTCTCATTTATGTGTCTGAGCCTGATCTAGGCTGGGGTAGAGTGGGCTTGGCTCCAAATTGCAAGATGAATCCAGGTCTACCCTACCCTACATGCTCTCACCCTTCTGAGAACCAGCAGATTGCCTAGGTTTTTATCTTCTCGTGGTGATGGCAGAAGTGCAAGAGAGCAAGTCCAGACAGACACACTAGCACATTTCTAGCTTCTGTTGATTTCATACCTGTGAACAACCTATTAACCAAAGCTCGTCAATGGACAAGCCCAAAGGCCAAGGCAGCTGGTAGACTCCATTTCGCGGGAGGCCAAAAAGAGTCACACAACCACCAACAATAAAGAGGACACTTCTCCCACGTAGGCTGAAGGACTGGAGGATTTTCAAGTAAAACTGGAATCTCTTCCATTAAACTTCAATACGGACATTAAAAATCATAAGTTTGCTTTGTTAATACTTGAAGTCATTGTATACAGTTAACGTGAATGACACATTTTGATTTACAAAAATTCGCCCTATGGCAACTTTTTCATGGATGATGCACTTTCATAAGATGGGAGAAGAAAAATGCATTTTTAGAAATTATCCCCATTAGGTTCTTCTGTAACCATTTCTCCGTGACAGTAACTAGTGATAGCGATTAGGAATTCCAACTCCCAGTTCTATTGTAAATTTTCTGCATAAACTAAAAGAAGTTTCAACAGGTAGAACAATCATTTCAAACACACAGTATTTCCTACCCAGGGCAGAAAGAAAGGCCAAAACCCCCCAGGAGAGAGAGGATCAGATTCAGGGCGGGAAGACTCTGTGGATTGATTTCAGGGATCAGACCTAGGGGAAAAGGATGAAAGCATTTTTCTGTGATGTCAGGAAAGACGTTTATAACAGTCTGTCCAAGGAGAACACTTCATGTTTTTATAAAAGCGAATTTTTAAATGAAAAGCTACAAAGTGACTTTGGAAAGAACGCTCCAGTGTTTTTGCTCATTTCTTCCAGCTCACGGGGCGGCTGCTGTTTTGTAAGCGTCCATCTCACCCACCCCAAAAGAACACTTTTTTCCTTCCAATCTCTGGATGTGTCTTTTTAAAATAAACTTGTCTTTCTATATATATTCCTAGATTTCAAAGAACTGTGAAAACCCACTTAGATCATGTCTCTACCATTAGACAGGCCCACACCTAAAATAGCCCAGACAAAAAAAGAAAAATATGGCTAGAGTTGGCAACCTTTTTTTTTTTTTTTTTGGTTGGAAGCTTGCTAATGTCAACATTTTAGGAGGCTGGTGTGCCAGGTGGCAGGAGGAAACAGATTTGTATTCTGTGGGACATACGAGTAAGTGGGATGGATTTAAAGTGGTGCAGCTATGGGGCCCGCACCTGGTCCAGATGGACTCAAGCTTGGGTTGAGCCTGGCATAGTTCAAGGCTAAGCAGTTGGCTAAGACTGATTTGATAGGACAGGCAGTAAACTCCCCAGGGCTGTAGACATTTAGTACAGGGTGGCCGTTGATGGTCCCTCCACCAAGTTTGTCGTGCAAAACCACTGAAGAAGAACTCTCCCCAGCAGACATTGAGCAAGTCACGTCAAGTAGTGCTTTCCCTTTCAAAATCTTTCACTGTTTAAGGTTCCTGATTTCTGTGGTAAATTCTACCCCACTATAGTTTGTTTCCAGCTCCCAATATAAAAATCACTGCCTGTGGAGTGAGGAAAAGATGTGTACCAATGGACGTGCAAGCTTATGTGGAAGAGCTCAGCACATTATAGACTCCACGGGCTTCCCGCTGCCTAGAATGTCCTTTTTCTCTTTCTTTATCCCCCCCCCCTTTTTTTTCAATACTCAGCATCTACCTACAAACCCTGTTCCCCAGTTCAGTCTGAGTTATGTGCCCTCTCTCTGTGTTTCCATTTTGCACCGTGGAAGGATACCGTTATGTTGCTTTTCATGAGTATTTATTGAGTGCTTTCTGGTGTTTCCCACATTCGTTTAATTATAAGAGAAATACTGTTGAACACAGCAAATGACTCGGCTTCTGAGCACGTTTGCTTAGCCTCTTTAAAAAGGAAGACGGATAGTAAGTGCGCTAAGTCCTGTCGCTGGGGTAAGCACAGAGGAGGGGCACTGAGATCTCTCTCATAGCCTCTCATCATAGCCTGTGGCTCTAATGATTACTCTGTGAGAATAAAATGAGAAGAAATCTACACTGTGAGGAATAAAATAATCCATTTCTTGATATAATTCGACCCCAAAAGATGAGTGAACACCACAGAACCAGTCCAGAGAAGTGCAGTCAACTGAGGCAGGAAATGATTTTTTTTTTTTTTTTTAATCAGACCAGCAAGAGACCTGTATGAGACACTGTCTTCATTCGTTTCTAAGTACTGACCTTGAACGTGGAGTCTGTACTTGACCTGGCCTAACACCTCATAACACTTCATCCACTTGGCAGTGTGGCTGTACAGAAGACAGACCCTTGACCCAAGCTGGGAAGATAATTATTTTTTTTCAAAGATTTTATTTATATATTTGACAGAGAGATAGAGAGAGAGATCACAGGTAGGCAGAGTGGCAGGCAGAGGGAGAGGGAAAGGCAGGCTTTCTGCTGAGCAGAGAACCTGATGTGGGGCTTGCTCCCAGAACCCTGGGATCATGACCTGATCCAAAGGCACACACTTAACTGACTGAGTCACCCAGGCATCCTGATAATTATGTTATTTTATTATGAGGTTAATATATATGTCCTGGAGGAAAGAAGTTATCCTTCTCCTACTGGATTTATTAAGCTAGAATGTTATAGATTTGGGATTACCACAAGACCATTTTCCTTTTTTATTTGAAAGTAAGAAAAGGTGAAGCAGAAACAGAAATAGAAAGAAAGGGAAAATTCAGGTTGAGTTGAGTCTCCGGTTTGACTCCCTAAATCTCTAGCTCTTCCAACTCTTGCTTTGGTTTGGTAAGCCAACCAAGTACCGTGTCTAGTTATTTGAGCCAGCAAACCAAATCTTGCCTTTCCTAGTATGAGTTAGAGTTCTGTTTTACCACCAACGATGCCTGACGAATATACTGACCTTGGATGTGACCTTGAAGAGGAAGACTGGATTATAGTAATGGAGGTATTGCTCAGGTACCTGAGATCCTGGGATTGAGCCCTGCTTCTCCCTCCCTGCTCAGCGGGGAGTCTGTTTTTCCCTCTCCCTCTGCCCCCATCCCCAGCTTGCACTCTCTCTCCCTTGTTCTCGCTCTCAAAAAAATAAATAAAATCTTTAAAAATAAAATAAAATAAATTAAAATGTTTGAGAAAAACAAGAAGAGAATGGGGCTTCCCCTTTACTGTCCCACCCAATATTAGCAACATGATCTTTTCAGTGCAGTGAAGAACAAAAGAAACAGAGGAAGTCTGCATGGGACTTAGCTCCAAACTAGACCTCAGAAGGAACAGAGAGAAAGCCAAATGGTTCCTAACACAGCAATTAAGCACTGTTCTCGCAGTTGGGAGAGCTTATGTGGATGGAGACAAGGGCTTCCAGCATTGACTTGGGTGGTCCACTGACCAAGGAGTGGATTGGCCTCCCAGGAATACCTTCACACAGTGTAAGCTCTCTTAAATTTCAATACAACCCAGGAGAACTGGAGTAGAATTCCCAAACACTAAAGATAAATTTTCTGTCTGCTAGACATGATAGGATTAGAAATAGAAATCTATTTAAGCAATCAAAAGTAAAATATAGCTCCACCTCCTCTTCCTCCTCTTCCTCTTCCTTTCCTCTTTCACTAGAATCTGTCTCCGTGGTCACACTGCTACCTCCTCTTCTGCCTGCGCTTCTCTCGCCTCTGTCTTCTCTGCTTCTTACTTATAAGGACATTTGTGAAGGCATTTGGAGCCCAATAATCTAGGATAATCTCTTCACCTCAAAATCCTTAACTTTGTTTTTAAATATTTTATTTATTTGCCAGAGAGAGAGAGAGAGAGAGAGCGAGCACAAGCAGGCAGAGGCAGAAGCAGGCTCCCTGGTGAGGAAGGAGCCCTATGTGGGACTCGATCCCAGGACACTAGGATCATGACCTGAGCTGAAGGCAGCCACTTAACTGACTGAGCCACCCAGGCATCCCTCAAAATCTTAATCACATATATAAAAAGATTTTCTCCTTAGAAGATATTATTTATAGTTTCCAGAGATTGGGACCTGATACCCTGAAGGCCATTTGTTGAATTGCTTATCACACCCACTAAAGTATTTGAGGGTAATGGAGCATCAGGTTGGCAAAATTCTCTCCAATATTTCGGACAAAAAAAAAGTTATTTGTTCTGTACTTTCAACTTTTCTATAACTTCCTTTCAAAACAGATAAATATGGATGTCTCGAACAGTTGAAAAAGAAAGAAAAGAAATGTATCTCCAGGGAACCACATGTTCTAGAATTCCATCAGCTCCTTCTTCTACCTCAAATCTGTGGGGGTTCTCAGTTGGCACCAAGCACACAGGACTTATAAATATGAGTAAAAGGAAGGCCCTACACAGGGACTCACAACTTATTTGTAACAAATGTATCCTAAGAACACAATAGAAAATTACCAGATTAATTGGGAAAACAGAGGAGGAATCAGTCAATTACATATGGAAGTGAGAGAGAAAATTTTTAAGATGGCTCCTTAAGAATAATGAATTCTTACTAAGCAAATTCATTTCTTTTTTCATGTCCTTATCTCATTTAATCTTTTTTCTTCAGCCATTAAGGGACAGGAGCCATGTTCTTCCCATTTTTTGGCTAGAAAACTGAGGTTTTAGGTAATAACAGATTGTGATTGTGTACCTTCCTCAAATTTCTATCTCTGGTAAGTTGGAGAGTCAGAATTTGATCCTGTTCTGCTTCACAACTCAACCATCACAATCATCACATCAAGCCTTTCCTGGGATGAATGTTAAAAATGCTTCACAACTGATATCACAAAGAAGAAAATGAACATATAATGGAACTTTTTTACCTGAATTAAAACATATATGTTATTAAAATTATTAAATTGAAATTATTAAAATGAAACACAATACACTGCCAAAAACCCATCCAACCAACAAAATCCCCACATGTTTAGTCATCTAAATCTTTTTGGAAATTCCACATATCCCTCTTAGTTAAGCATAGTAAGGCCTCAGTCTAGAAAAGGAGAAGCCAGGGAAGAAGAAATATTAGTCAGCTGGAGAAATCAGGAAAGATTTTTTTGAGGAAGGTAGTATTTGGTCTGAAGGAGTTAATTTTAAATTATTTATTTTTATTTTATTTAATAAATGGAAATTTTAAACTTTTGTCTAACTAAGAGTACCTATAACAGAAAAGGCATCGCAATCTACAATATATAAAGATCTCCTATGAATCAATACTAAAAAGTCAGAAAACCCCAATGAGAATACAGAGAAAGGATATGACAGGCAATCATACTCAATTATACTTGTATACTCAATTGCCAACAAACACTTGAAAAAAATGCCCAATCTCACCAATAATCAGGGACATACAAATAAAAGCAAGATAAATATTTTTCATCTAACCAACTGAAAAAGATTTAAAGATTTACAGTACATATTAGTGGGAATGATGCAGAGAATTAGGTGGAGTATAAAATGAGGTATTTTTGAGAGCAATTTGCTTATACCTACCAAAATTTTAAATAGCCAGTTCCCTGTCATCCAGTCCACTTCGACCAATCTATCCAAAGAAACTTCTGAAATTGTGCATAAAGTTTACGGCCATACCACCCTCAACGTGCCCGATCTCGTCTGAAATTGTGCATAAAGATGTGCATTTACTGCAAATTGTTTTAATCACAAAATATTTGGAAAACCCCATCCTGACTGCAGAGGCATGATTAAAATGTATTATGGTGAGTCCATTCAATAAAATTCTCTGCAGTAGCTAAAAGGAATGAGCTAGATCTGTGCACTGCCAGAGAAAGTTCTCCAAGACAGTGGAGAAGTCAAGTTGCAAAAGAACATATATGATATGGTTCCTTTTAAATTAAGATGTATATGTGTAGATCTATGAACATACATATGTGGATATTTAAATGCCAGAATGGAAGGATTCTCTTATAACTATTAATATTGATTATCTTTGGGGTCAGGAATGGATTTAGGGGTAGGAATTTTCAGATTTTACTCTCTGTATTAATATATGCTTTAAATAGTTTGCATTGAGAATATATTCATGCAGTATTTATGCATTTTTAAAAATAAAAGAAGAGGTATTCAAAATGAAGTAGAATTAACAAGTGAGTACAAGTTGAGAAGTACGAGTTTGTTTGCATGGGATGGTAAGGCATCTAACCAGAGTCAAGGATGCTCCTTCCTTCCTTCCTCCCTTTCTTCCAGGGAGAGATTAAGAGAATGAGTGGGAGGAGGGGCAGAGGGAGAAGCAGACTCCCCGCTGAGCAGGGAGCCCAATGTGAGGCTTGATCCCAGGACCCTGAGATCATGATGTGAACCAAAGGCTGACGCTTAACTGACTGAGCCAACCAGGTGACCCAAGGATGCTTCTTGGTAGAAATGAGAATTAAAGTTTATTGAGAGACAAATGTGACTAAATTGAAGAAAAGCCTGGAGCTAAAAAGAGCAGTTCGGGTTTCATGTTATAGCCTTAAGGTTGCTAGAAAGTGCATGAAATCTTCAGTATGACCAACGCACTGCTCCATTTGATTTTGTTAGGAGATAGGCTAAGGACCAGATTGGGACGACTTTCACGCCAAACCACCTAAAATTGTCTTCCCCTTTGTCAAGTTTATTCAAGGGTGACTTTGTTTTGCTCATACTTTGATTGCTAGACCTACCAAAGGAAGGCAGGGTGGCAGGATTCATTTCTCCCAAAGCAATACCACAAGCTGAAAGAATTGCCCAAATCCACTTCATTTAGGAGGGGTCCGTTGGGTCTAGCAAGCATTTTGAACTTTATGGATCTCTTTCCATTACAAAGCCACCACAAGAAGTTCTTAGAAATCTAACTGTCGACAGAATTTTGAGATCACCTTCCTGCCGGTGGCTTCCCATTTCTCTCAGATGAAATCTCCACATCCTCACCCTTGGCTGAAATTCTCTTGGTGATCTCTTCCCATGGTAATCCCTCAGGCTCATGCTCTCCCTCGTCCACTCTGATTCTACCTCAAGAGCAAATTGTCACAGGGCTGGTTCCACAGCTGACCAAAGCTGCTGGGCATTCTCATGGGGATTTGCTACCAAGGATGGCATCACGAAGTTGGGAGAGCGGGTGTTTTCTTTGCAAATCCTGCCTCCTGCCCTCTTCTTAATTTCCAAGGAATAAGAGAGATCAGGCTTTTCCTTTCCTTAAGACTTTCCCAAGGACTGAGATTCATTTGAAAGGAAGTTCAATGCAGGAAAGGGAAAGATCGCGGCCATCAGGAGAAGCTATTTTGAGACCCATAGGTTCCAGGCCTGCTTCAGAATCCATTATAGGGCTTCTTGTTGGCTTAACTCCTGGTCCGCTGCCATGCGTGAGGCCGGTTTGCTCTGAAGTGAGGCTTCTGAACATCCATTTTCCTCAAAGATCAGTTCAATTGCTGAAAGTTTTGGGGAGGGGAAAATAATCATTGCAGTCTACATCCCACTTTAGGTAAGTTCATGATCCCCTTTGTGCCTCAGTTTCCTCTTTTGTAAAATGCAAAGAATTACAGTAACAGCTACCATAAAGGATTATTATGAATATGAAATGAGCTAATATATGCAAAGCATTTGCAGTAATATCAGGCTGCTCTAATAAGCTCTGGACACGTGCGAGTTATTAATAATTGAACTTATTGCCACATTTCCATTACCTTCTACTTCTGCAGCTGGGGCTTTCAGCAGAGGTGAAGAATTTACATTTTTCCTCCAATACATTTTTTTTTTTTTGGCTTGGGATCATTTTTCTAAACTGGTGGGACTTTTTTTTGTCTAGACCCAATCATCCGATGTATTGATTACTTACTATCTTGAATTTCCTATAGCATGCTACTAGAATTCTCTTACTATGAATAGTTTTTGTTTCTTTAACAAATGGATTAAAGGCTTACTATGTGCTGTGTTTCTGAATTCATGTGATTGTGTGTGTGTGTGCACAGGAGTGTTTAAGGTAGGGATATAACTTCCTCATCTCAAACGTCCATATAGTTTTTAATCACCAATCTAAATGTTTAAGTAAGAAGTAATATAAATAAGACACTGCCTGTGGGCTGAATTTGAAAGAATCATGCTTAAGGATCTAGCATATTACACTGATGCCAGGGTACAGTTTCTGTTAGAGGAACTTACCTTGCAAAAATGCATACTAAATAGAAAGGGTTTTTTTGTTTGTTTTTGTTTTGTTTTGTTTCTAATGTTATCCCTTAACATTTAAAAGTATTTAAATATATCACACCTTAAGGGCATGAAGGGAGTGAGGTCAGTTTTGTTTAACAAAAACAGGGCAGCCTGTGAAGTTTGAAAAAAAAAAAAAAAAGCCAAATATAGGACAAATCACAATAAGGCCTATTATATGAAGGGAGTAGTAAACCAAGAGGTGATCCAGAAGAAATACATCAGGTAGGTTTAAAAACTATTTCAAATTTATTTGTAGTAAGGGTTCTACTTTGAGAATGCAAGGTTCTGGATAGAGAGACAACCATCAAATAATTTGGGGTTAGTTGTTGGATTTTAAGCATTTTAGAGAAGTTAGAGCACAGAGGGCTGGAGGGAAATACACATGATACTCCTGGCTACGTGGAACAGAAGGAAGTGTTTTTGGTTGCCAAGAGGACTACACACCTTAGCCCTACCCTAGGGAAGTTTCAGAAGTTCTGAACAGAAAATGTACTGTATTGTGACTTTCACATCAAAGACAGCAGCGGTCTTCTTAATGCGGAGGAGTGTTTCTTCTTAAAATTCAGTGATTGTGTTGTGTTCAAGGCTGTAGGACAAATGATTTCGTGTTTTCTTTTCTGCAGGCCAGAGGGGTTGGAACATATGATTTCTCATTGCATTTATCTCCATAGAATCTTAAGACCCCGTCAGGGATGAGAGTCATTTCTAAGTCTCCTACACACCATGGGTTGCCCATATCAGAATCCAGACTGGGCTGATTCAGGGTCTGAGCCTGTCTGGCCACTCTTGGGTACTTCTGCTGATAAGGAAGTTGTCTAAGACTGTGGTAGCCACACAGAAATGAAGCTGCAAGGCACCACCAGTCCTGCATCCAGCCAGCCTTCAGGCCTGCCTCCTATTTTTCAGGCACTGCACCAGGCACTGGGAATGCAGAACCAGAGGAGACACGCAGGGTCTGCTCAGGGCAGCCTTCTCAGTGGAGGGAAAAAACAACAAGAAAAGTGCCTTTGGATGCCTGTCCTAGGGCAAAGAGCAGTATAGAGAGGCAGGACGGCTACCTCAGCCCTGAGGTGTCCTAAGGCAGAACAGGAAGTGAGGATCAGAGCGTTCTCTCACTTCTGAAGAGGACAGCAGGATGGTAGGAGCTTTCCCTTGACTGACTGGCAAAGGGGCGGCTTCTTAAAACAAGCCAAACAGATATCCATCTTCTAGGGAGACCCTGGCACGTGCTCATTGATTCTGCCAATTTTTTATGGACGGAAATACCTAGGAGGGAAGAACTGGTGAGTCTTTGGAAGTAGAGAAAGTCCCTAGAAAGGGGCTGCATTTCCTAAAGGGTGTCCCAAAGGGACTGAACTACCTCCCCACCTGGAAGAAAAAGATTCTGGAGGTGAGGCGGCCCGGGGCCGGGGTGGGGTGGGGGGCGTCTGTCTGGAGTCATGTCAAGGCTTTTTTTTTTTCCATCTAGCCTGATGTGGCAACAAGGAAAGATTTGTTCGTTATATTTATTTTCAATTTCTAAAGATTTTTCTTTTCCCTCTAACCCCCTCCCAGCCGCTCCGGTTTGGGTTTTCCATATGACTCATAATCCCTTCCGAAAGTGGAGTCGAATTCATAAAAGTGGTGGAAGGCGGGGGGCGGGGGGGGGGTGCAGGCTGGGAGCCCCGGGGAGTCTTCACTACCTGCATTCCCACTCAGCTGCCGGCGCGAGCGGCGGCCGGGGCGGGGACGCCCAGCCTGTGCCCGGGATGGCGGATACTATTCACACCCCGGCGGCCGGGACCCGGTGACTGGGCGCGGGAGGGTCTGCGGCGGGCGGCGCTGCAGCAGCCTCGGCACGGCCGCCGCCGCCCGCGGGCGCGAGTGTGCGCGGGTGTGGAAGGCCGGCGTGCGGGCCGCGAGGGGTGTGCGCGCGTGAGGCGGAGCGGGGCTCGCCCCTCGCCGGCGCCCGCCGCCCCGCCGGTGATCGCTCTCCGGCCGCCTCCAGCACCCTCGGCCCCCCACGGCCGTTGGTCCGGGCGGGGGAGGGAGAAAGTGAGACTCGGTGTCATCACCATCCATTGTCAGGAGGGGAGGAAATTGGAATCCAGCAGTGGCGAGCGGCAGCTGGGCGGTCACATCTGGGAATGCAAAGCCGACCTCCCCCTCCTCCTCCTCCTCCACCACCTCCTCCTCTTTCACCCAGGATCACTTCCGAAACCACTTCGCCTCCAGCCCCTGCCTCGGCCAGAGGTTTCATTTTTAACTGAATATTTACGAAAGCTGGAAGCGTGCGAGGGGGGTGGGGTGGGGTGGAAATAGCGGCTGCTTCTTTTCCAGGGATTTATTTAATGGGGATGTGTTCAAGGCAAGAGCGAATTCAGAAGGATATCGACGTCGTGATCCAGAAGTCCAGAGCCGAGAAGGACTGCCTGTTTGCAGGTGAGTTCTCGCCTTTCCGGAGCCTCGGACCCAGCGCCAGCTTCTGCCCGCCGCCCCCCTTCCCAGCTCTCTGACCGCGACGTGTGTGGTTCGGGCTGGGGGTGGGTTGCACGTCCCCATTCCGGGGTTCATTTGGCAACAGCTGCTGCAGCGGGAGCGAAAAGGGGGAGGGGGCGCCCCCCCCCCCCCAGTCTGGGGCTGCTACCAGCTCTGGGGGCTGAACCACGGTGGCCCCAGCGGGGGTCTAGGCGGAGGTGCCGTGCGTGGTCTTTTTTAGCGGGTTGTGGATACCCGGAGCGCCCCAGCCCGCCTCCCGGCTTTCAGCGGCGGTGGCCGAGCCTGGCGGGGAGGACCCGCGGGTTTGCGCAATGGGCTGAGCGGCGGCGGCCGGGAATGGAGCCCGCTGCGCTGCGCGACGCTGCGCTGGCCGGCTGCGCCCGGCGCCGAGGCCCCCGGGGGGCAGCGCTGGCCCGATCTCCGCGCCTTCAGCTCCCGTTAGTCCCCTCCGACTGACAGTGCGTTGCCCCGGAAAGAGAAGGGATTCCCGGGGTTCCCGAGGCGCCCTGCTCCCCTGCCTGGGGGGTCGCCTTTCGTCCATTTTGCTCCCCCGGGAGAAGGATCGCATTTTGCTTTCTCAGCCGCGAGCTCGGCGGGGGCCGCTTCCGGCCTCCCCGACCGGGAAATTCCCGCCGTTGCCATGGCACCCGGCACTTGTTGCGGGGGGCGGCCTCCCGCGGCACCCGGCCGGGGGTGCGCAGCATCCCCCTCCTGCATGGCGCGGAGAGGGGACCTCGCGGTTCCCCAGCCCACACCTCCCTCCCCGCCAGGCCTTCTCTTGGCTCCACTAAATAGGGGACCCAAGTCATGACCAAGGTTAAAAACCCACTTGAGGGGTAGCTTTTAACAGGACTTTTCCGTTTCAGATTTCAGATACTCAGACTCCACCTTTACTTTCACCTACGTTGGCGGCCCCAAAAGGTATTTGTGTATATAGAGTTGCTTCATTTCCTGTTCACAGGCTTGTGTTTCCTTTGTTCTTAACATGTTCCGTGTTTGGGTTTTTTTTTTTTTTTTTTTTTTTTTTTTCTCTCATTGCTGCCCTTTAGCCACATCCCAGGCTGGAGGTCCCCCCGTTTTAAATAAGAGGGAACATAGATATGTTTGATTCAAGGGTTTCTAAGATCACGCCACAGGCAATGAGCAGAACTCTTGCACTGTTCATATTAAAGCTGTTCTACTGTAGTAGTAGCTCGCTCTGGAGAGATTTGGGGGTTGATAGCTGCAAGCAGGTGAAGAACCGGAATCCTGGGCATGAAGTGAAATGCATAAAACATAAAAGGTGTCGCAAAGTAGTTTCAACACAAGTAATAATTTTTTTGGTGAGTTGGGGCTGCGTGTTTCCATGTTTTCTGAAGGGTGACATAAATAAGCAGTCTGCCAGTTCTCCATACTTTTTTTTTTTAAGGAGCGGTATTTTGGTTTTCTACATTTAGTTTTGGAAAGAATTTGGAACTTATATGTAGCTGGAGTGTATAACTTCTCTCTTGGGGGGAGGTATGACAGATTCATATATTAATACTAAATTGTTAACAGTGTGAAAGAAGTCCAAATCCAATTTTGTATTTAGGAGGTAGAGTTAAGATGAAAGGTAGCTTTTAAAATACATCTTGCAGTCTTCACTTGTTAAGTTAGGATTTTCTCCCTTTTAGCCCTTTGGGGACATTTGTTTAAAAGAGCAGTGGCCACATATGAGAAATGTCAAGAGATTTAGCCTTGCTGTTAGG
Source organism: Mustela nigripes (assembly GCF_022355385.1). Lineage (NCBI taxonomy): Eukaryota > Metazoa > Chordata > Mammalia > Carnivora > Mustelidae > Mustela > Mustela nigripes. The sequence continues at coordinate 36,181,434 of NC_081568.1, forward strand.
ACTTGACATTCAGTATCATTTGACCACATTCCAAAATATTGCTTAGCTTAATGGAAACATTTATGAACATATAAATTGCAGAAGCAGCTTTCCTCTGTAAATACATTTTTTAAAAAGATTGGAATTAATGTGAATCTTTAAAATGCTTAGGATCCGTGCTGCAATCTGTGTCTCAAAAAAGCTTTAATTAAAACAGTTATCGCATTTCCCGTATGTATAGCCTAAGCCCCAGGACTGGCATATTGATTTGATTTACTAGTTGAGAACATAACACACATAACATGTACTTACTGGGAGAGGATGAAATTACAGTACTTCTTAATTTACTGTGGTACTATCACCGTAGTTGTGAATAAAAAGAATAATTTCAAGGAGATTCAGCTAAATTAATGCTGCTCCTACACTTACTATCCAGAGGAGGTTGGTGTATGACTAATATCCTTTTGGATTATTTTAACAGTGAAAATATGCCATGCGTCCCATTGAAAACATTCTCCACGCAATCAGGTAGATAGCTGCTTGAGCACTGTAACAGTTACTGCTGTTCACCCAGTGAGAGGTGTGGCCTAGGGGATGCTCTGGGTAGGTTTTTCAACTAACTAGCTTATTTCCAGTAAGATGCTTGGGTTCTTTTGGGCTCAGTTTACTTACTTGTACAATGAGGGAGTGAGCCATACACTTAATCTCTGAGATCTGTTAAATGCTGCAGTAAAATTCTGTATCAGCAAATTATTGAACTGGTGTTAACATAGCAAGTGGTGAAGAAGGTATGGAAGCCTCCAGGAGCAAGGCAGCGGGGTGGGCGGGGGGTTGGGGATAAATAATTAATTAAAATAACCTCAGTTTTCACTGTAGGAGCAAGCACCTTGGTTGCTCTTAAAGTAAGAGATGTTTCCTTTTCTGTGTAATCCTATTAAGGGATAGTATTTTCTTTTGTCTCAGATTCAAATACCTGGGACTTGTGTATCTACTAAAGAAGACTTTAACAGACTGTTCTTGTGATTTCTTTGTGTCCCCAAAATCTTGTTCTACAAAAGGATATATAAAAGTTTGTTTTAGTATAATAATGCTAATAATCCCTTTAATGGTAATCTCTTTATGTATTTATAGCTAATGGCAGAGAAGACTTTTTTTTCCCCTGAAGATAAAAATGCATTGTTTTCATTAACTACATTAGAATCTGACATTTGTTCTGTATTTCTCATTGTGGCATGTTAATTGGGCATTTAAAAAATTTTAAAAATCCTGCTGTTTTGATTGAAAGTGCTTATTAACTTATAATAGTCTATCAATAGTGTCATTTTCGATAAACTAGACTGACTTCATGGTTAAAGGAGGTGGGAATCTTAAGGAGAAATAGTATATGATTATCTTGAATTATATTTAACTATCATTTCATTTAAACCATTGAGAACATATTTAAAGGATCATTTTCAATTCAGGTTGTAGATAAAACTTAATAAACCATTTTCTCTTTCTCACACTTTCTAAGAACAAGTTACACTTTGTTCTAAGGGCAAAGGTTGACCTCACATGTTACCACTCAAAAAAGAAATAATAGGGAGAATTTGTTTTACACATACATTGTTTTATGTTTCTGTGGGTAGGAGGTAATGCCAAGAGGCAACTGTGTCAGGGCTGGCCAGTGGCCTGGTAAACTGAGCTTTCATTTGGAGGTTGAAAGGCTTGTTAACATTGGCTGTTCTGTTTTCTTGGTGGACTTAAGGTGAGGAACAAGGGGGGACTTAGTGTCATTTGGGAGACCGAGTTCTGTTAAGTTTCCCTAAAGAGAAGGTTCATGTAACTGTTGTATCCTCACTTTTGGATGTACAGACTGAGGCTCAGAGAATTTAAGAGACATGCTGAAATTTACTTGGTTCTTTGAAGAAGCTACCATATATGTACCCCATTCTGTAACCCTCTTGAGACCTGTGCTCATTCCTCTACACTGTTGTTCTCAGCCTCTTTGAACATGGAGACGCTTGAACATCAAAGGATCATGATTGGAGAGTGATAGTTTTCATGTCTTTCGATTGAGAAATAATGAGGAAGAAGTGTTAGATGTTATGAGTTTGGTTTATAAGACTCTCTACAATAGCTTGAAAATGTATATATACAGCTAGATTAATTTATTTTAGCAATGGTCTTTGTTACACATCTCTGATTCCTGGACTTCTTGGAATAACTTCATAGCTGTCAGTGGTTCAGGACCTTCCATGGGCCCTTACCCAGTGCTTCTTCCAGTTTCAGGGATGTGCTAATGTCTGGCCTCAACTGTACACAATTTGGGAAGTTTATGCAAAAGTCATTCTTTCCCTGTACTTGTCATGCTTGTGATCTCCTGCCTTCTTCTTTCTCCCTTATTGATTGATAGTAAAATCCTTAAGACCACAAAGGGATTCTGGCCCTTCATCTCGTTTGTAGTCAGTTGTGCACTTAGTGGTAGAAGAAACAGGAAGGAGAAAGTAAGCAGTGACAGCTCCTGGGGATGGGAGAGCATGCTGAGTCCGTGGTGCCAGTTGTCAAAGAAAGGACGGAGCAAGGGGAGCCCACTGGGCCTGTCCATGGACCCCTGCAGGATTCCCCGATTGTGTTTCCGGCAAGGATAGAATATCGTGAGGATATAACTGAGGTTTTAAAAAATGCACAAATCAGAAGTATTTATTGTCAAGACTTTTTGTTAAAGAGATAAGCCAAAAAAAAGAAAAACATAAGAAACATGTGATTTTTTCATCTTCTATTAATGTGTTAGAACTTATTCTTTCAGCATTTTATGTGTCTATATGCATATAAAATATATGCCTCCAGGGATTGTATTATACTCTTGAGACCTCAGTGTTTTTTCACTCAAGAATGTAAAAGTGTCTTCCCTTTAGAAAGGATATGAGAATAAAGAAATGTTTATTAAATTGAGAGTTTTCCAGTCGAGGAGTGTGACTGTGTGGTAAGAAATCTAACATTTATATTAGAAATTATTAATACATTAGACACTTAATATCTGGCAGAATGTTCAGAGTTGGCTATAGGTGTATACCTTTAATTGTAGGAAGAGACGCTCTTTCATGTGGTCGTGGGTAGACTGGCATCTTTTGAAGTGTGTGAGTATGGGCCCCCCCTCCTTTGGGATATTCTGTTCACATAACTGTTTTGGAGCATCACATGTATCACTAATAGAAGTGTCCACAGTTCCTCAAATCACATGCTACCCTTCTTTTTCTTGGGCCTTTGCACATGCTGCAGAACTCCCATCTACATCCTGTCCTCTCCATCTTCCCCCATCTCAGCCTTCATTGGGAGGCCTTCATTGTTGGATCTTTGCTAAAGATCCGACCAAATTCTTCTATGAGAAGTTTTTTTTGGCACTCTGGTCCCTGTATTATTCTTCTAGGTATTTCTAAAACCATGTTGTCATATTGTTTTATTAGCAAGTGTTTCCTTGAGCATCTGTCTGACCTTGAGCTTCTTGGAGGCAGGGTCCGTCTTATTCATTGCAGTTTCCCCAGATCCTGTCTCCCCGCCTAGTACAATGTTTTTTTGAATAAGTTGATGCTTATTCAATCATTTAATGAAGGCTAAAAGGTCTTCCGGCAGGTGAGAAGCAGTTTTTTTTTTTTTTTTTTAAGATTTTATTTATTTATTTGACAGAGAGAAATCACAAGTAGATGGAGAGGCAGGCAGACAGAGAGAGAGAGAGGGAAGCAGGCTCCCTGCTGAGCAGAGAGCCCGATGCGGGACTTGATCCCATAGCCGAAGGCAGCGGCTTAACCCACTGAGCCACCCAGGCGCCCCAGAAGCAGTTTTCTAACTAAATGGTCAGGTATAGTGATAGTCAAATACTTCAAAAAGCCCCAAATCTGGTCGTGTCACTTGCAATAGAATTTCTTAAGAATTCAGAAGCTGTGTAGCCAAGTTATAAGCCCCGTGGCGTGCTCAAAGGCTTTTAGGGGACAGAAAGATAATGCAATTGCTTAACATTATGAGAGACTTAATGGGAACGATGACACACTAGGGAGTTTGGACTCTAAAAGTATTTAATTCAGTTTTAAAAAATCAGTAGCATTCTGGTGATCAAGCAGATTTTCTGGGGGCCTTAATCCACCTGGGTTCCCAATGTTTAATTCCTTGCTCATGGGATGCCATGGAGAGAGGCAATTTGCTTGATTGATAAAGTGCATTTGTTTTGACTTTCTTCGAAAGGAGAAGTGTATGTGGGTGCAGGCCTGGGCGTGTTGAGAGGGTGGCGAAGTAGAAGAAGATCATCTCAAAGACATTAATCCATTTTCATTGTGAAAGAATTACATACTCATTCTAGAAATCTTGAAATATGCAATTATTTTGAAACCATCAAGTGCTTCTTAAGATGTCATAATGAAAAGAACGATCATTTTTTAAAAAATCAGAACTTAGCGTATTCCTCTTGGTGATGCGGACTTGCTTCCCGTGATTTTATACTTTATCAGTTATTATCCAAAAATAATGATTTAGGAAAAAAGGTCTTTTCCCTGGAGCCCTGGGAGCCTACATTGGAAGCTGGGGTGCTTGGTGAAGGAAGTATGAAGGAAGCCGAATGAGTGAGTGAAATCTGAGCTGTCATATCCCTTTGTAAATTATAGCTGCTCTGGCTCTTCTCTGTACACAATTTTTTTGAAAAGGATTTCATTATTAAATGAATTTTAAAACCACTGACCTAACATAACCACCAATTTAACACAAATATAACTTTACTGAAACTTACCTAGTAAAATATTTAAACTCCGTTTATTTCATGGATTAAGAGAATACTCTTAATTATATTTATTGGGCATAGTCTCTGCTGTACCTTTTGCCTACCTTACATCCCATGTTTGCAACAGACACAAGTAGGGATTTTGTCAGCTCTTTTGCATTTTATAGCTAAAGAAACTGAGGCGGAGGTAATTTAAGTAGCTTACAGTTAGGAAGAAGCAGAGTCGGAGTATATTGCCATGTGAGTCGATGTTTACGTAAGGTTTAAGGGGCAGTGGTTGAACTGGCATGTTCAGTTGGGAATGTTTGGGGTTGGGGAGGGATTGCTTGGTGGGACGCCAGCCAGGGCCAGTACTGAAAACTCCACTGGCTGGCAGGGGAAATGCCCGAGCCCAGTGCTAAGCATTAATAGTGAGAAAATTATGTACATTGGCTGTGGAATCCTTACACAAATATTGGGCCGACTCATTTAAATTCCCCATCATTTCTCTAGACAGCATTTTGAAAAATACATGTAAGAGAACATTTATCAGTCCTAAAAATATTTTGTAATTCTCTGCACAGATTTGCTTTGGATAGATCGTGCTGTAGTAGATAAATCTTGCTTTAAGACAGCTGCCACTGACTTAGTGCGGAATTGTTCAGTTATTGCCATGTCCCCTTCCCCTTTTTCGCTCTCTACGTTTTTGAAAGCCCATTTTCCATGTACCCCCAGGGAAGGCTAATAAGAAATAAGCTTTTATTGATAAGGCTTGTCACTCTTATTTTACTGGGACATAATTTAGGTTTCCTGTCCTGTTGCCTCACTTAAATGCTGGACGCTTCAACCCAGCGTATCAGAACAACCCATCACTTCTTCGTTAAAAGAAGCTTCTCTTCCCAGCCTTTCCCTCGTGTGGCTTCATTTGAGCCACTCTGGAGGAATCCGTCTCGGGTTTTGTGTATCCCACCTTCCTCTTCATTTCTTTCAAAGCTTTAGTGGCTCTTTCAAATCATCGTGGGCATCTTCATCCCCCACAGTGTCAGCTTTTCGTCGGGGGCCCTGATCTCTGGACAGAGGTCAGTCACTGTAACCCAGTGTTTTAAATTCTTAACTAATAGCTCCTCACCCATCCAGTTCATTGACACCTGAACTCTTTTAAGTATGAATTTTACGGGACACCTGGGTGGCTCAGTGGGTTAAACCTCTGCCTTCCGCTCAGGTCATGATCTCAGGGTCCTGGGATCGAACCCTGCATCTGGCTTTCTGCTCAGCAGGAAGCCTGCTTCCCCCCTTCTCTCTCTGCTTGCCTTTTTGCCTACTTGTGATCTCTATCAAATAAAAAATAAAATCTTTAAACAAAACAAAAAACATTACCTTTAAAACAAAAAAAGTATGAACTTCACCATGGGAGTTTTCTGCTCAGAAGCCCTCAGATGTGACCATGGTTTCCTCCATAACAAATCCAAACCCCCCATCCTTGGCTTTCTAGAGCCACCTTCCCCATCCAGTCATGCATACTTCTCAGGCTCCCACTGTCCTTTTATCGACCTGGTCTTTCCGTTCAGCAGCCCCCAGTCTGTACTTAGTGCATGAAGCATCCACAGTTGTTGAAGGTTTATTGATTGTGTAGTTTCTGTGTCCCATAATGGGCCTGGTTTGGATATCGAGATCATGATTTTTATGATCACGGATGCCAGTTCATTTAATCTTTTCTTTGACCACAAGTGGCATCTCTGAAAATTTATGACGTATTTATGCTCAAGGAGAGGCTAGAGTAAGATCATGAGTAGGACAGACTGAGAATGAGAAGACGGTGAAATCTGAGGAGATGGGACAAGAATATAAATAGACTGTTACCAGTCCATTACAGAGGAACAACAACAAGTTTTGAGTGTAGTTCATTTGCATATCGGTGACATCCCAGTTCCTGGCTGATACTTTCTTTGTATTAACGGAACATGCCAAGCCCGACGTTAAATTTAAAAGGGGGATCATCCACTTACACCTTTGTGCAGTCAGATCCGTTTTCCCCGTACAGAAATGTGCAGAAAGCTAGCTGCTAACTGACTTTCCCCTAAGATGGTTTCCTTCCAAACATTCTGAAATATAGATTGAAAAGATCTTGCTGATGGCCTCAAAGTGTTCTTAGGATTTCTCAACCAACTCAGAAGTGTTGCATTTGTTTGGATTTTCATCGTTTTGTCTAAAAAACATGTACACTTTGTTATCCAAGAATGACTTACAGAATATTTACTGTATACAAAGTACAGAGTGGAGCCAGATACTAATGTAACTACTTTACATTTGTTAGGCTTTCACATCAATGAAGAAAAAAGTTCAGACAAAATTGGAAAGCAAACAAACAATGCTATTAAGGACAGAGCTGTATAAAAGAGAAAAATGTAAGTCAAAAAAAATTCACAAAAGACCAATATTCTGTGTAAAGACTAGAAATCTGGTTCCCAGCAGAGTGCCTAGAATATAATAAATATTTCCTACTATTTCTTAAATGAGAGTATTATTTTTCTAACATTATGGGAGAGCATTTCCCAAACTGTTTAATTAGGTGTTGCATATGTGGCCAGCTATGTCTGGGAAATACTTATTGAAACAATATTAAACATTTCTAATGGTTGACTTCTGGGAACTTTTTCTGTGTTAGTGTACATTATGCATATCCAAGAAGTGAATGAATTGTTCAGGATTTCTCACTTGATTAGAGCTCTGGAACATCTTGAGAAAGTTGTTTTGTGGAAAGCACTTTGGCAAACTCTGAGTCTTACTCATTAAAATTAGTTTTTGAGTAAATAGCAGTATAGTAGAAATAGAAATTGCACATTCACAATTGAGCCCTGAAGAATTTACTTTCAGAAGTTTTTATAGAACTTGCTTAATGAACAGGAAAGCTTCAGTTAAAGGCATTTGGCATTTTATGCCACTGACTTTCCTATGTGAGGATATTTCTCTGTATCTCTCACTTTGTCATCATTTGTGTTGAATCCATTTATGATAAGAGCTTTCAACGATTCTTCATCAATGCCTTAAAGTTAGCAGGGCCCACTCTGGTACAGGTTTAGAAGTCAGCCTCAGAAGGAAGTGTTAGAGATAGATAATGATTTTGTGTAGCAGAAGTACTCAGTATGTCCTCTTAAATTCTGTCACTTTGAGTTCAGTAGAGCTTGCTAGCGAGCCATCTTTGACGGAGTTCATACTTTTGGAGAAATTTGTGGTGAGGGAAATACGGGATTTATTTACAAGTTTCATTTTTTTTTTTTTTTTATAAATTACATGGAGAAATCAATGAGGGTATTTATTTTATGTATTTTCCTCCAGTCACCAAATGAGAAATTTACTGAAGAAGTTTTAAAATACTGCTCAGAATTTTTTCAGCATGAGTCAGGAAGCAAGCTGTCCCTTTTTTTTTTAAGGCAGTGTCAGTCATTACACTTGAAGAAGCCACATGCTTCTTTCGGTAACCCATGAATGGAGAATGAAGCTGGTGCTTTCAGGTGTGGTCCTGTGGACACAGTGTCACGGATATATTGAAAATGATTCGTGTTAACAGCAGACCTGTTCCTATGCAAACGCTCCATAGCTTTTGTGATTCAGGGAAAACAGTGGAATCTCACACATACTGAAAATCTAGTAAATTCTAGGTTTTTCATTTTGAAATCAGTGTGCCAAATCTTAAGTGGGTGAATTCATTATTGTGATGATACGTTTGCCAGTCTGTATGTCTCTATGTCAGTGATCTTCTTACGAACAAAGTCTTAAACACTGGTGAGTGGAAGACAGAAGCATAACATAAAGATCTGCTTCATGGGTAAAAGCTGACGCAGTCATCATTCTTATTAAAATGCACCACAGCTAGATATGCACACACACACACAAAAAGGCCCTCCAGCTGCAAAGCAGTCATTATTTTATTATCACCACAGAATTTGATATGATTTCTCTAGTGAATGGTCAAATTCATTTTTAGTTAACTAAGAAAAAGTTCGAATAATTCACTGTGAGCCAAATTCTCTCGTTTCTTTTGGAGCAGTCTGTCCTTATGGGAAAACCAGCTTAGAATGGTGATTTAAGTGAGTTTCAATTAATAGAAGAATTGCATATTCTTGGCTGAATTTGACTCCCAGATGATAAATTTGGAGCAAGATAGATTTTAAGCTTAGTTTTTTTAAAAATCATGTTTGTTTGGGGGCTAGTTGATTAGCTGTCTGACTCTTGGTTTGGGCTAAGGTCATGATCTCATGGGTCAATTGATAGAGACCCGCGTGGGACTCTGCCTTCAGCAGGGAGTCTGCTTGAAGATTCTCTCCCTCTGGTATTCCCCCTGCTTGTATGTATGTGTGTATGTGCATGCACTCTCTCTCAAATAAATAAATAAATCTTAAAAAAAAAAAAAGAAATCATACTAGTTTGATTTTCTTTTTTGAATGAGGTATAACTGACATGTAACATCATATTTGTGTCATATGTACAGCATAAAGATTTGATATGTGTATATATCCTGAAATGATCACCACAGTAAGTCCAATTAAAATCTGTCACACATAGTCACAAACATTTTTTTTTCTTGTGATGAGGACTTTGAAGATCTATTCTCTGCAACTTTCAAATATGCAGTACAGTATTATTAGCTGTCATCACTGTGTTGTACGTTATATCTCCATGACCTAATTGTAACTGCAGGTTTGTACATTTTGATCCCCTTCACCCATTTCTCTTACCTCCTCCCTCAGTTTGATCTAATGTGAGCTTTCTGTGTTGACTTCCCAGGTCATTAACGTAAAATTTCCAGTGTCTTCAATTCTCAATATCCAACATACACAAAATCCTTTTCCAGCTGTAGGTAATTGGCAGGGAAAAATCCATTTAGGGCAGTAGTTTCACAGAAGGTTTTTTTTAAAACAGAACTGTGACCTTTCCAGTCTTTGGGGTACAGTCTGGGAAGTGTTACATTTCAGATGCACTTTTAAATGAAAATACAGGTGCTTACCACTCCATACCTATGAGAATGGCCAAAATCCAGAACACTGAGGACACCAGATGTTGGCGAGGATGTGGAGCAACAGGAGCTCTGATTCATTGCTGGTGGGAGTACGAAATGGTACAGCCACTTAGAAGACAGTTTTGCAGTTTCTTACAACACTAAACATACTCTTGCCTACTGTACAGCAACCACACTTTTCTGTGTTCACCTAAAAGAGTTAAAAAGTTATGTCTGCACAAAACCTGCGCATGGATATTTATAGAAGCTTTATTCTAATCTGCCAAAACCTGAAAGCAACCAGGGTGTCTTTCAGTTGGTGAATGGGTCAATCACCTGGGATACTTACAGACTATGGAATATTATTCAGCACCAAAAAAGAATGAGCTATCGAGCCTTGGAAAGACATGGGGGAAAGAATTCCCATGACTAAGTGAAGGAGACCAATCTTGAAAGCTACAGACTGTATGATTCCAACGATATGACACTCTGGAAAAGGCAGAAGTATGGAGACAATGATAAGATTGGTGGTTGCCAGGGGTTACAGGAAAGGAAGAAAGGAACAGGTGGAACAGAGGCATTTTAGGGCAGTAAGGTTATTCTGTATGGTACTGTAATGGTGCATACATGTCATTATACAGTTTTCGAATTCATAGAATGTACAACACCAAGAGTGAACCCAAGGATAAAAAATGGACTCTTGGTGGTAATGATGTGTGTCTGTGGGTTCATCATTAGTAACAAATGTACCACTCTGATGGGTGATGTTGATCATGGGGCAGGCTCTGTGCATGTGGAATAGAGCGGATATGGGAAATCTCTGTACATTCTGCTCAATTTTGCTGTGCTCTCCAAACTACTCTAAAAATTAGAGTCTTAAAAAAATAGCCAGCCAAGAAAGGCAGGTTCTTGCCAAGACTTTTTCAACTCCTGAATAAGGCCTCTGATCTATAGAAGTTTAAAAATCCTTTTTTACATTACACAGGCATATACATTTGAATTAGGAAAATGTAAAATTAGCTATTTTTATTCAATAAAATTGCCTTGGCACAAAACTAAAACAAATAGCCTATATTATGAATTTAGTCTGTAGCTAATTCCATAGAAGAAATCATCATTTTAAATTAGGTTTTCTATCAATGTTTTCCAAATATAGATTATAAAACTACACTAAACAAGAATATTTCAAGAAATACTAATGATTATTACAGAAATTCTATGCCTGCTAATTTTTTAGTCCCCAAAGAAAGACATAATGCCAGTGTACTTCTCAAATAAAATCAAGTAGGAGTTGGTGCTTTCAGATACTTATGTGGCGGAATGCTGAGCCTAAAACAAAACCTACTTGAAATGTGCCTGCTATTGTGTGTCTTGCACACACGATGCGTTCCTGCACACACTGGCATTGATAGACACATACCTACAAACTGACATTGGAATGCATTTTAATTTTTCTTCCTAAACATCCAAAGATAACCTTTTAACCTACATTTGCAGACATGAAGAAAATAATAATATACCCATTTCTTTCTTTCTAGCCCCCTCCCCCCAAACCCCCAACTCCCAACATGCACAGACCATGCATAGACCCACAGTGTTCAAAGACAGGAAGTATTGAGAATTGAATTACACTGGAAACTTTTTGTGGGCAGAAGGAGTAAGCAGATGAGGGACACCTTATAGGTGAAAAAACATTTGATTATGGCTTTTATTTTTTATTTTTTATTTTTTTTAAAGATTTTATTTATTTACTTGACAGAGAGAGATGACAAGCAGGCAGAGAGGCAGGCAGAGAGAGAGGAGGAAGCAGGCTCCCTGTTGAGCAGAGAGCCCGATGCGGGGCTTGATCCCAGGACCCTGAGACCATGACCTGAGCCGAAGGCAGTGGCTTAACCCACTGAGCCACCCAGGCGCCCCTGATTATGGCTTTTAGAACCATCCCAGACATACATAAAGTTCTTGTAAGTCCAACTTTAAGTTGGATTGTGTTTATAGACCAATTGTAGTCTAACTATTCTTCAGGGTTTATGAAATTGCATTTTATTTTTTCCAAAGAAAGTTTTTCCAGTGTTGACTGAGTTATAAGATTATTTAAAAAATTCTTTGTGACCCATAACATTACAGTGTAGTAATAATAGAATGGATTGTCGTTTATCAATCAATAGATTGATTTTTTTTTTTTTAAACAACCAGGCAAATGACTTAACCTCTTTGAAAAGTCTTGGCTTTATTATCTCTGAACTGGCAGTGATTTTGCAAAGTTTTTAGGATTGAACTTGACAGTGTGCTTGGAAAGGGGGTCCTGAAGACTACTCTTCGGCTCAGTGGTTTGCTAGAAGGAATCACAGGACTCAGAAAGCTGTTACACTGTGAGTCCTGTGATAGTTTAATTTATAGTTTTGGTTTATTATAGAAAAAGGGTACAGAATAAAATCAGCAAAGGGCACAGGCTCACTGGGCAAAGTCCCAGGAGAAAGTCCCAGGAGAGCCAGGAGAAATCAGGCACAAGTATGCAAGTGTCTTATCAGCAGAGTTGTATGGACACACTTAATTTTCCCAGCAATGATGTGTAACGTCTTGGGCAGAGTATTGTGAACCAGAGAAGCCTACCTGAGCCTCAGTGTCCAGGGTTTTCATTAGGGATCAATCACAAAGGCATGCCGCACCTTTACAACTGACCTTGGCTCTTCAGACTCCAGCCTCCCAGAGCAAAAACATGTGTTCAGCACATATCACACTTGTTAGTGTAAACTGTCTGAGCACATTGGTGTTGCATGGTCTAAGACTTAGGGCACATAAAAACTTTCTGATCAGGCAGAGTATTCCAAGGGCTCAGAGCTCATTTCCTGGGAACTGGCCCAGAGCCAGTTTTGAGGACAGGCCTTTTTTGGAAATGTGCAGGATCTGAGCAACCAAGGCCTGCATTAACCCTTCCCTGGACGTATGCCGATGGTGTCCAGCTCAGGACCTGATAGGGGAGGCAGGATCTGATGTCATTATTTATAGCACTACCCAATTCCAGTTTCTGCGATTGGGACCCATAAACGACAGACTAAGGGCAAAAACACTGTTCCCCTTTTTTAGTAGGATGACTGCTCTGTCTGGTTTGGAAATAAAAAACTTTCTCCATTTCTCCACTATCATTGAATAACAGTTTCTGATAAGAATTACATTAAATGTATATGATAGTGAAGAAAAAGTGGCAGTAGCATGTGTTTATTCAAGTAATTGCATGCTATTTTTTTTTCCTAAAAAATAGCAAAGCATATGTTCATTCATGTAATTGCCTGTTCTTTGGTTTGGTTTGGTTTGGGTTTTGTGCCATGAAGTCCAAGTCTAAACTTTTATGTTTTAGAATCTCAAGTTGCTCCAGACTCACTTTTGGCCATCACCAGGTCACCACCGCATTTAGTGATAATGCTTTTCCTCTCCACTGGTCTGGGTTCCTGATCTTCACTTACAATTTTAGAGTAATGAGGATTTTTTATTAAATTTGTGGTAGTCTAGGTTTTTGTTTATATTCCTAATTTGTTTACCCTCGTGTTTTTTCCCCTTTCTTTAACTGAGTTGTGTAATATTAAGTGGTTTCTTTGGGAAGACAGTGGAAGTGTGTTGTGGGGCTGCTACAAGAGTCCTTCTCCCGCAGCTCCCTCCCCTGGGCCCAGCCTCCCCGATCCCAAGGAAGTCTGGGTATATTCTGATACACATGGCCGTGTCTGCCAACTTTTCTTGCCTAGTCCGGCATAACCTCTGTAGGGAAAAAACTTTTTCCATTGTTGTTGCTGTGGTGGTTTTTGTAGGGGGAAAAAAAATCACTTCAGGCCTGCATCATAGCTTCCCTGGAGAGGGAAATGGTGGCTCCAGGGCAGGTGGCCCAGGGTGGCCATGAAATGAAATGAACTAGTCTGTTGAGGGCCAAGCTCGCTCTTTCGAACTTTCGCTGATGCTGGCAGATACATGTCACAACTTCCTCCTTGACAGCAGTTAGTTGACAAGTTTATTTTGATACGGATATGTTTGTATACATAAGGAAAGAAGGAAAACCCATGAACTTTGTAATCCTGAAATAACAGAGCAAAGGTTCACTGAACAACTAACACGAGATCAGTAAATCCCGGTTCTTGCTTCTAAATTGCCCTCACGTTTTCGTCCCGAGCAAGTTTCTCATTTACGCTGTGGAAAGGACAGAGGAGAAGCTACTGGAAGGAGAAGGTGGCTGGAACAACTTTATACAGCCTGATAGCTGGATGGCCTCAACATTTACATTTCTAATTAAAGTACCTGGTTGATAATTTAATTTTAAGCAGTGTTGTAAAGGGGAAAACTCTCCCAATTCTGTGGGAGAAGGTGTTTTGGGACTGGGTATTTATCATAGGCTTGCCACTTCTGCCTCCTTCCTTATACAGGATCCGTGCCCTCCGTAGCTCCCTACCCTCCTCTTCTCACACCCTACCTCATCCCAGAAGCTTCCGGTGTTTTATCTTGTTTCCCAGCAACCCTCAGGGCTGTTGGAGTTGCTACAACAAGCAAGGTGGGAAACACAAGGGGGGAGAGGCATAGAGATTTTAAGCCATCTGTGTTCGTATTGTTCCTCCATTCACTCTAGGTCTGCCTGTCTGTCTGTGTGCAAGTCTGTTGATGATTTTTGTGGAGCAACTATAATTACAATTAAAACCTGGGGGAACTCTGTTATTTGTAAGGAAATGACACCTGGCAAATACATGAATTGATTACCCCCATATACTCTCCGCCAAATTTGCTTAGGTGCATTGATTGCACACACTCAGTAAAGAAAAACATTGTTTTCTCATAAGGTGTGCTTCACTTGGGGGGCGCCTGGGTGGTGCCGTGGGTTAAGCATCTGACTCTTGGTTTTGGCTTAGGTCGTGCTCTCAGGGTTGTGAGGTTGAGCCCTACCTCGGGCTCCACACTCAGTGGGGAGTCTACTTGGGCTTCCCTCGTTCCCTCTTTCTTTACCCTCTCCCCACTGTGCAGGGAGGGGAGACAGCATCTGATGTCATTATTTATAGCACTACCCAATTCCAGTTTCTGTGATTGGGACCTCATAAGCAGGCAGACCAAGGGCAAAAACATTGATCCCCTTTTTTAGTAGGACGACTGCTCTGTCTGGTTTGGAAATAAAAAACTTTCTCCATTTCTCCACTATCATTGAATAACAGTTTCTGATTAGAATTACATTAAATGTACATGATAGTGAAGAAAAAGTGGCAGTAGCATGTGTTTATTCAAGTAATTGCATGCTTCTATTTTTTTTTTTTTTCTAAAAAATAGCAAAGCATATGTTCATGTAATTGCCTGTTTTTTGATTTGGTTTTGGTTTTGTTTTACACCCTCTCTCTTAAATAAATAAATCTTTAAAGAAGAAAAAAGTATGCTTCACTTTCATGTACCTCCCCTATGCCAGAAACTCAGGCTGCCCTGCTTTCCGGGTTTAGCTTCTCAGTAATGTCAGAAGCCACATGGTAAGAGGACAGAACTATAAAATCAGATTTAAATAAAAAAACTAAAATCTTGGTATATTTGGCACAGGCCCATTAGCCCTGTATATGTTGTTATGACTTAAGGGCATGCCTGGTTTTCATAAAAACAGTCTATTGCCATTCAAACAAGCAAAAATTATTTTTGATACCCTACTTGAAAAGGTGTGTGAATACCTTAAGTGTATTAAAAATTTTGCAGATGGTCCAAGTTTTATAAAATGCTGTTTTATCTTTTCTAATGAATGCAAAAGACAGACTGTGTTTTCTCAGTAATTAATTTTCATAGATAATTTCCCTAATGGTAGGATATAAGTGAGGTTTAGTTCCAACTAAAAAGAATATGTATTACCATAGGTATGATAGAAGAATCATAAATATTTCTGATCCCTTTAGAAGATACTACTTTTTCTTAATACCGTGGAAGACGAGAATTTAATGTCTCATCTATTTCTTGTTTTAAAAAATTGTTTTAGTAAAATATAATTGAGCAATTGAAATTTGTTTTCCCAATACCTACAGATTTTTGTTTGTTTGTTTGTTTGTTTGTGGTTTTGTTTGTTTGTTTGTTTTGGCTTAAAATTAAGTGTGTTTGGCTCGGAATCCAGTTCTTCCATTCTTGAAAGTCTGTTGGTCACTATCTAGGAGGCAAAAGTCATTTAATCGTCCTGGATATGGACAGTGACTCTTAAGCATCTTTTATTTCTTGTCTACTTAAAATGAGAGAGGGATTAGCTTTGGGAACCTGGAAAAAAATTGATAGTGAATAATCTAGAGTTGAAAGTTTACAGATCCATCATTCTTACAGTTTTAAATTGTCTAAGAGCTTCCTATAAAATTTAATTCCAGTTTAAACCAGTTGGGAAGCACTTAATCCAAAATAAAAGTGTTTGATTTTAGGTCGTAGAAGAGACTCAGGAATGAGAACAGAAGTTTCTTTCAACCTGAACTTCTCTGGCATCTGTGAGGAGAAGGTCTGAGTGAAAAAAGCAAACTACTTAGCTTGGTCATGAAGGGGGAACTAATGAACTAATTCACTGGTTACTATGCCTGGTCCAGGAACCTTCCCTCACTCTCTGTCCCGTCTCTTCCACGCCCCATTCTTCTTCCCACTTTGCTTGTATTATGATGCGGTTGGAAACCAAATAACCAGGCTTGTTAGAATCATGTCTAAAACGGGACAGACTTTGTCCAAGGACTCCAGAGGGAATGTAAGGACATGGCCTTGTGACCTATTTTGGTGGTTTAAAACCTTTTTGTATGTGTTGTTTTCTTCTCTGCTTAATTTTATGCTTGTTTTTCTTTCTCATCCTCTGATTAAGTTCTTTGGCTTCGAGGCCAAGTGTACATGTTGCTCATAGTACCATTTGTCATAGCGCCAGATGGCAAGGTATTGATGGTGGGATACTGCTGTTTGGTCAAGGCTCTGCCATTAGAAACTTGTTCTCCCAAATACCAGTGCTTCCTCCACTTCTGCTGAGTGGAGAAACCTAGATCTGAGGTGAGCCCCGTGGAGTACACACTGGGGTGGGGCTCACATTTGATGCCACTTCCTTTGCTATAAATTGTCCCTTGCCTTCAGTACAAATAAAGACAGTTACTGCCAAGAATATGAAAGTAACCTTTGCTAAGCTAAATTGTAATGAAATCATTTTGGCTTATTTATAGTCACTTAACATTTTCAGTTCATGTGTTAGTATTAATTCTACTTACTGGAGAGAAAGTACAGAAAGTGTTTTTCAAGATGATAACCACCTTGTTACTGCAGAAATGTAGAAGTTTGGCATTTTAAATATCGTATGTTTTAAGTTAGGAAAAATTGCCAGTGTTCCATAGCACAGAGAGATAAATCTGTGCTTGCTTGTGTCCCTTTAATCTTCCCCTTACAAAATTAAGCCTAGAGGCCTTACACTATTTTACATTTTCAAAATTAGGTCACATAAATGTTGTGTCAGACTTCCAATCCATAAGTAGTATCCTCACGAATACGAAGAAGCTAGGGTATAGTTATATCCCGATTGCTTAACTGTGCACCAGAGGTGAACATAAAATAATACTGGTGTTTTCAAATGTTAGTAAGCGATTTTTCTGTGATCTCATATACAAGTGTGATGGTTTTTTTTTTTTTTTTTTTCTTCTTCCCCCCTGAGCTAATATTAGAACATACGGTCTGATAAGCGTGAGTCCATTAGGGAAGGCAGGATAGCAATCAGGATTGACCTGGAAAACACTTGGTCCCAGGATTTTTGGATTAGGAGGGGGAGGGACTGAAGAGGAACTTAAAAAAGCAGTGACCAACAGGGAGAACAGGTTAGCCTCAGAACTCAGGGGTCCCAAGGATTTTTCCTGAAGAGGTTGAGGAGAGCTATAGCTGGGGCTCCCTCGGATGGAAAGCCATCCACATAGGAAGTGATTTAAATACCCTGTTCCTAGCTGAAGGGTGAATGCTTTATTTATTCTGACAAAGATTTTTGACCCCTCTGTAGATTCCATCAATTTCAGATTTAATGTAAATACATTTTCCCTTTGGCTATTTTGCAAGGGCATTGAGGATTAATTGTATTTAAAAGAAAGTAGCTCTTGAACTCTGCATTGATCTCCCAGAAGAGGAGGAGCTGTTTATCATTTTCTCATCATTCATTTCTTATTCATTCATTTAACAAATATTTGCTGAATACCAATTAAACTGAAGACACTGTATCAGGTGCTCTAAATGGAAATACGAAGATGAATGATTAGGGTGACTTCTGACCTCATTATGTTGTGTGTTCCTATTTTATCTTAAAAATTCCCATTAGAATATAAGTAATTGTACAGGGATATAATATTGCTAATCTCAGCATTAGTTGATCTTTGACTAACATCACTGACACATATTTTTATTTTGTAAATTCACTTTTCCTTTCTATTTTAGAACCACTCTTAACTTCTGCTGTAAAAGATGTACAACAAGACTTTGTTTTTCACCCTAAACTATAATCAGTGTTATATGAACTACTTTTTCTTATTAAAAAAGTAAACGCAAGTAATAATAACAAACCAAAATAAACTCCCTACACATTCCTTATTCCATTTAAGACACAATGGTCTTATTTTAGATGGCACATCCAGAGTCATTTTAACCCCATGTTATTACTTGTGAAAATACTACTCCGTATAGGTTTTAAGAAAGAGAGTTTATAATATTTATATTTTGTAATTAGCATTAAAGAAGCATATATTAATCTGCAGTTTGAGTTAAATATGTTAATTATCAGGGGCATGAACTTGGGACCTTTCCAATGACCACTGATTGGATGTTCTTGTACCAAGGATACATGCTGTTCTCTGAAGGAGCTGGTAAAGGTTTCCTAGCTTAGGTGACTTTTTAGCTGGTTGGTTCTTGAAGTTCACTGAATAATGAGTGACCAATTTTGACTACCAGCCTGAAATGTTCATCTTTAAATTTAATCAGAGCAAGTGAAAGTAGGTGAATTAATAATGTGTGCCTGATTCTCTCCTTTGGGTTTGAAAAGAAATAAAGGCTCTACCTCCTAAATTAGGATAAAAAGGAGGAACATTCCTTTCCGTGGTTATTTCTCAATTTAGGTTTGTGTTTTCGGAAAATGAAAATAACAGTGCTGGTATCAGTAGCCTTTGTCACTGCCAAATAACATAGATACGTTGATGTTTTGGACTGGTTATATAAAACAACAGCTAGGCATGTCGTCTCCGAGGACAATCTGCAAAGATGTAAGAATGCTGAGTATGATAATTATGGGTTGGAAAAATGCTGGATTGAGAATAATAACAAGTGATAACTAAAGTTATACCTATATATTCATATATCTTATTTCTTTTCAATTTACATAATATCATAAAAATGATAAAATGCTTAAATGTAGTCTTAACAGAGAACCAGCATCCAACTTCCGCTGAAATCGCATGAGCCTGTCAGAAACCTGATGACAGTATTTAAAGAAGACCTAATGTTATTTGTGAATTGGTGTCAGGAGGGACTTCTAGGGCTTATTTTACTTCATCTTTAAAGCATGGACTTTTATTTTATTATTTTTAAGATTTTACTTACTTATTTGACAGACAGCACAAGTAGGCAGAGAGGCAGGCAGAGAGAGAGAGAGGAGGAAGCAGGCTCCCTGCCTAGCAGAAAGCCCAATGCGGGGCTCGATCCCAGGACCCTGGGATCATGACCTGAGCCGAAGGCAGAGGCTTTAACCCACTGAGCCACCCAGGCGCCCCTAGAGCATGGACTTTTAAAAATGATTATATCAGCGTGGCTACTTTGAACGCCAGGAGTTCAGTAAGTGTCACAAACGGCAGATATTTTTCTTCTTGCCTCCTGTTCTTCCCTCAGAAGCAGGGCGTGGGAGCAGATCTCTTCGTAGGTGGTGTGCTTGCTGGTCAGTCAGGGGACGGGTAGTTCTGTTGCACTTCCATCCAGGGAAGATCAAATCTTAGCATTTCTGTTGCTTCAGCTGTTCCATTTATGGCAGTTGCTCTAGACTAGTCATCTCTGTGCTCCTTTTTCAGAAATGCAGATTTTATGATATTCTTAATCATTCTCTTTGCATTTAGCTTAAACATGTTTTTAGTTGATCAGAGAATGGGGATAAGCAAGCCAGGGTTTCTGGAGTGTAGGGCACTCTTTCAGGGCACGGATGTCTTGAAATCTGTGTATGTCAGGATGCCTTTATGTGCTAATGACAGAATACTCAAGATTGGCTTGAATAAAAAAAGGATTTTCTTGTTTATCGAGCTCTAGATTGGGTGGTAAGTTGGGTTTCTGGATTGATTGGTTTAGAGTTTAACAATGTCTTCAACAACTTGGTTTCTTTCCAAAGGTCAACTCTTGCCCTCCATGTCAGCAAGTATCCCTTTCTCATGGGATTGTAAGACAGCTGCAAACAACTCGGGTGCTTTTCCCCTCTTCCATATCCAGAGAAGGGAAATGCTTTCAAAAGCTGATTATTTTAGGCCTGAATTCCATTCCCATTGCTAGAGTTAGGGGTAAAATTAGCTGTCCCTAAATTAGCTACCCTGAGGAAGATACGATATAGTGATGAATAATAGGAACATTTCTAAGAAAAGGGAATAGATGTTGATGTGACAAACCCAAAGTCTACGAGAGAGAGAGAGAGAGAGAGAGAGAGAGAGAGAGCTTTTCTACTTTGATTTCACAGGTTTTTATTCTATTTGGTCTTGGAAAATCTAGAGAACAGTCAGACTTATCTTAAGTAAGTGAGTGTACTGCACTATGTGAGAACAGGTCAGTCTGACACACGCAGCATCAGCAAAAAACACATGCCTGGATTTGACTTCTGTAACCAGTATCAGTATTTTTGCCGTGAACCTCAGAAATCCCTGATGAGCGTACACTACGTAAGAAGAGGTTTCACAGGAGATAGTTACTGGGAAATAGATCAAAATATGTCATAATGAACTACCCCGTTCCCATGCAGATGGCAGAGATGATGTGTAAATATTTTATTCTTTTGGAATAAACTTTAAGCTGGCTACTCTCTCCTTGTTACTACCCTATCCACTCCTGTCAGCCATCACAACATTGGGTGTTCTTGGTCAATATGGAAGTTTTCTACTGCTGGTGAGTATGGTCTTCTTGTGTTGCAGTAACCCAATAGTTATGAGCTATGAGCCATTTCTAAGGCTTATTTCCCTCCTTCCTCTCTATATTCCACTCTGGCCTGTGGGGGATTCGTATCATCACTTGGGGAGTCAGACTGAAGAGCTTCCATCTTGTATGTGCATTATCTGGAAATACCCTGCTAATTCTCCGTTTCAGGTAAAGAAAGAACCTGGAGAAATCTACATGGGTCTTTCATTACCTCTGTCTGGAAGTGATATACACATCACTTCCTATCACATATCACAGCTCACACTGGTCGTGTAGACCTGCCCAGCTATAAGGGGGGGAGCAAAAGGAATATTGGTGAGCTTTACTATATCTGCTCTATATATCTGTGACCCCCCAGGAAATGTAATTTCTGACTACTTGATGAGCTTCCTGGGGACTAATTCATCCCTTCATCTCCTATCTCCCTTGGTATAAAGGTCTCTTGGAATCCATAGATCTAGATAATTCTTTTTTTTTTTTTTTTTTTTTTAGGATTTTATTTTTATTGATTTTGCAGACAGAGATCACAAGTAGGCAGAGAGAGAGGGGGAGGTAGGCTCCCTGCTGAGCAGAGAGCCCGATTGATTGCGGGGCTTGATCCCAGGACCCGGAGATCATGACCTGAGCTGAAGGCAGAGGCTTTAACCCACTGAGCCATCCAGATGTCCCAGACCTAGGTAATTCTTAAATGAGGTCTACATCCCACCATGTACCTGGAGTACAAGTTTTCTCTAGGAAAAAAAAAAATTTTTTTTTTTTTTGAAACACTAATGCTAGCCATTGGCTGCTGGTGCAGACACAATAAAGCTCATCAGTCTGTAGTGTTTGGTGGGGATTGGGCCTTCCCTGAGGTCATCTCATCATAGGCTCACATTTAATTGCTTTATAGCTAGGAGCAGCCAATTATGTATGGTGTTAAGAAGATAAAAGGATTCTCACTTGATGACTTCCATTCTTTCTTAAAGAAGGTAGAGGGTAGAGATTAAGAATGTTGGAATAGCCACTGCGAAGGGGGATGGAGAAGGGAAAAGAGATATCCAGTGCTTTCTTTTCCATCCTGTGTAGAATTTTGTAGAGCTGACTATTTTGCTGTATCACTATCTTTACCCTCCTGCCGGTTTGTACCACATGTCTGGTCATTTGCCCTCCTTTCTGGAAGACTTTGATACATGGTTTACCATTTTCCAATCTGCCCCAAATTCAGCCAGCACAGGAGTGACTCCCAAGGATTCCCAACTATGACCTATTTGATATCCACAGGCCTCCTAAATCTTTGACTATCTCAACGCTAGTGTTTCCATATCCCACTGTGTTAACCTCATAGTCACACACTGGATTTGCCATCTCCTAGAACTGCTTGAACTCTTGGTGTATTTAACACACATAACTCATTCTCTGACACTGGGGGTGTTCCATCTTTCCTGCTCTCATGTTATTACTACTGCTTAGTGGAGACCTTTAGTCTCATGGTCCACTTTTAGTTTCTTTATATTAACTTCCTCCTACTAATTTTCCCCCTTCCCTTTTTAGTCATGTTTCATCATTTCTAAAGACCCATTTGGCAATATCCTCTCAACTTCCTTGTCTTTTTGTCTTTCTGTGGGACCTGTCTAGCTGAACTACACCTAAAGACCCATCTACCTTCTTACTTCACTCCCATTCCTGGGCTGACCAACATTTCTTCAGGTAGAGACTCAGGAGTGGTGATGAATGTATGATCTCCAGCCTTACTGGTCCCTCACATGTCAAATACTGCATGAATCTTGAAAGAATATTGAATAGTGAGAAACAAGCATGGTCTGTTTTCTATTTAGCTTTTCCTGTTTTCCATGATAGTTCCTCTTCCTCTTCTCTCTGCTCTTCTCAAAGCTCTTATTCCTCCACCTTCTTCCAGAACACATCCCATCAAACTTCACATGAAAATCAGTAACCAAAAGGTAGCAGCTCTTTTACTTCGTGCCATGTGTCTACAGCCCAACCCGACTGCGTTCTAGAGGATCCTTTCCTCTGTCATTCATTCTCACTGGAAGAAGCCGGTGGCTAATGTGCTAATACCTCCCACGGGGCTCTGGAACACATCAGTTCCATGATGTATCCCCCTTTCACTCATTTTCTCACTGGCTCATTTCTGTCTTTTTTTTTTTTTTATTTTTCCATTTCTGTCTTTAAAAAAAAAAAAAAGCTTACAAATAAAAACTTGTTTACTTTCTATTGTCTTTTTGACTTAGCTCACTCAGCTTTCAGCCTCACAGCAATGTGTGTCGATGGACACTCTTCCTTGACTTGTGCAACTGTGGTCTTCACCAGGGTTAATCGTGCTTTCCATTTGGAAATGCTCTCTGGTCCAGGCCTCTGTGATGGACTCCTGGTTTTGCCCCCGTCTGACAGTTGTATCCTTCTAGGGACTCCTCTTTCTATTTCAGTTCCTTAAATGTCAGTGTAACTTAATGTTTCCCTCCTGTTCTCCCACCTTTACCTACTCGAGACATTCTGGGAAATCTCTGCCAACCTCCTTGTCTTAATATCTATATTTACATGTCCCAGATCTTCCAAATCCTTGACCTTTCATTTTTAACGTTCTTACACTGTGGTCTGTTTTTCGGCTCAGATCTATCTTCCGTATGTCTCCCTGTCTATGTGGCATCACAACTTGGACATTTTAAGAATCTCCAAGTTAGGGGCGCCTGGCTGGCTCAGTGGGTTAAGGCCTCTGCTTTCGGCTCGGGTCATGATCCCAGGGTCCTGGGATTGCTCAGTGGGAAGCCTGCTCCCCCCCCCCCCCCCCCCGCCTCTCTGCCTCCCTGTGATATCTCTCTCTCTCAAAAAAAAAAAAAAAAAATTTAAAAAAAAAAAAAAAAAGAATCTCCAAGTTAAGTACATAAAAAATGAGTCTCACTGCCCACTGCCTCGCAAGTTCCTGTGCCAATCATTAGATGACTCCAACACTCATCCATATTCTCCCCAGTGAAGCACTTGGGAGATACTGAAGATGCCTTTGTCTTCCATACAACCTACATCTATAACTAATCACTATGTTTACATTGATTTCTAGCTCTTAACACCCATCAAACAGCTGATATTGAAAGGCGGCTGCTTTCTATCGCAACTTCTATTTTAGTTGTGACCACCGCCACCAGTCCTCACTTTCATTATTCCAGAAACCTTTTCCAAATTAATCTTTCTTCTTCCACTCCTGCTCTATTCCATTCCATTACACC
This sequence comes from Mustela nigripes, assembly GCF_022355385.1. NCBI lineage: Eukaryota > Metazoa > Chordata > Mammalia > Carnivora > Mustelidae > Mustela > Mustela nigripes. Next base: position 36,205,483 of record NC_081568.1, read on the forward strand.
CGTAGCAAAATAATCTTTCTGAGTTATAAATTGGATCATGTGACTTCCTTCTCTTAAAGCCCTTTCTGGTTTCTCCGCTGACCACAGAGTGAAACCTATATTCTTCATTGTGATGTAAAAAAGCCCCTTTCTTTGCGCTCAGGCATCTCTTGTCTTTCCTCTCCAAAACTCACTCATCCCCACCACTTTACTTATTTTCAATATTTATTTTTATTTTGCATTTTTAAATTTTATTTTTTTGTTTGCTTTGATTTCAATTTAGATGTCATTTCCTCTAAGAAGTGTTCTCTGTGGGCGCCTAGGTGGCTCAGTGGGTTAAGCCACTGCCTTCAGCTCAGGTCATGATCTCAGGGTCCTGGGATCGAGTCCCGCATCGGGCTCTCTGCTCAGCGGGGAGCCTGCTTCCCTCTCTCTCTCTACCTGCCTCTTTGCCTACTTGTGATCTCTCTCTGTCAACTAAATAAATAAAATCTTAAAAAAAAAAAAAAGTGTTCCCTGAGACACTCAAAATTAGATTATATATCTCTCCTAGATGTTACTGTAGCTTTGTATCCTGAGCCACATGGGGATAGTGATCACATAATTAAAATTCTCTGTTTATGACTCTATCTTTACATTCCTTAAGGGCAGGAACAGTTTCTTTTTCACTTAGCCCAAGTGACTGTAGAAAATCAAAACTTCTTTCAGTGAGAGAATGAAGGCTATCGGTACAGAATTAGGCTAATTGATGAGAAATGATTACTTTCTCTTACTTCCATAGGATGGAAAAAATGAATACTCGTCACTCTAATCATTTGACTAAACCTTACTGTCTTTCAAGATTCAGCTTACCTGGTCACACGTGGTCAGTCCTTGCCCTGTCTTAGAGGCACTTACTCTGCATGCCCAAGGCACCTTATGCTTGTTTGTTTTAACACTTAAAACAATAATGTATAATTACTGGTTTTCCTGCCTGTGTTCCCTTCTGGACTTTAAATTCTCTGAAGCAGTAGTTTATGTTGTTCTTATCTGTGTCTCTAAATGACTGGCCCAGGAAAAGAACAGCTCTTAAAATTTTTATTGTAAGGATGTTGGAGACTGCCCTTAGGAATTTTGCATATAAATTAAACCTAGGAGTTCTTAAGATGATTACCAAACCAAAATGCAATTGGTCGATTTTAAAGCAGATCCTCAGTTGATAATAAATGAAAGAAGTATTAAAAAAATTTTTTTCCTAGCCTTTAATTATTTATTACAACGGACCATACATGCCACTGCCAATAGCCTAGCTCAAATGAAATGTGAATAAGCCGGGGAAGTAGCGAGTAGCTGTTACAGCCCCAGTGTTTTCTCATCTTTTATTAATTCAACACTACAGTTGAAAGTATCCCCAGGCATAGAATGGATTACATGCAGCCAGCATTTTGAAGCTAAGCCTTGTTCTGAAGCCATTAGGAAATTAAGTCTGTCCAGGTGTTCTGATTGTTTTGGCTGTCTCAGGAGGTCAGAACCAGTCTCAGGATAGAATATAACTACACTTATAGAAGAACACGTTCACAGAGTCCGAGGTAATGTTATAGAATGCTAAGCTTATTTGGTTCGTTAGGTTCACATCTATATTGCCCAGGATTTTAGAGTTATGCATATTTAATCTAAAAACCTTGACAATGCAGAAACGTGTGAAAGAGAAAGTAAAATTGCTTATAATTTCAGCACCCAAAGATAATGTATTAACGGTTTGATATATCTCCTTTCAGTGCTTTTTTTTCTGTACACACACCATGCACACACACCTGTGTGCACACTTGCTCCTCTCATTCTCATTTTTATTATCTGCAAAGAAGGAGTATCTTAGATGCCTAAGTGGTATTTCGCAAGTCGCCTTTCCCCCTACAATAACCCGAATCATTGTTTATTACCACTTACATACCATACTTTACGTTTGAGGCGGTATTTTTATTGCTCCCAGTGTCCAGGGGTGAACAAGGATCCTTTGACTTCTATTTTCTTGCACTTGTCTGTCTACTCCTAAGATATTCCTACAGTGAAAATCCTGTCTTTTTGTACAGGTGAGATTGTCCTCGTGAAAGTGACACCAATTTACATATCAGGCAGCAGTCTCCTGACTTAGCTCGTACAAGGATGTGCGAGTCCTTTTCTGCTTTTGCCGGGTACACACACGCAGAGTCGAATCTCATACTTTTAATATGCATATATTTAATTGGAAGTGAATATGTTCTCACGGATGGTTGATTCTCCTGGTTTTGATCAAAATCCCCTCAGAGGGTCTCAGAACCACGGTTCCTGTGGAGGGGTTTCAGCTCTGTTTATCTAAGTTTGGTGTTCTGGAGACATTTCCTTAGGGTGGCTTCGGGAAACTTAAAACTTTTTACTATGGCAGTACAGCTTGAGATGTCCGCCTTCTGGAAACTGGGACCATGTGTAGACTCCTTATGTAGACTCTGTGGCGTGACCCACAACCCAGGATACAAACGTAGTGTCTTGACAGTAACGAACTGTCAGTGCTCAGATAGGCCCGAGTTTTAGGTGGGACCACACAGCCCCCACAAGGCTTAGAAAATGAAAAAAGTAACAACCAGTCCAGATTCACACTCAGTCATTCAGACCTAGGGCTGAATGACTGTTGGAATCTGGCTAGTTTAGCTAATTGAATATTTATTAGACACACTTCATAAAAGTAAATGGATAGATTCTATAATCTGTACTGATAATGTGCACTAAGTAATTAATGATTATTATTGTCAATAAAAAAGGAGAATATTTCAATAAGCTTTTCTTTTATGGCTCTTTAAAAAATTAATAAAAATAAAAATAAAAAAATAAATTTGGTTACTTTTTTCCTTTGGTTAGTGTTCGGTTTTGTTCTTTTTTATATGTGTATCCTTGCTTCACTGTATAATTCGGTAATGGATTATTTCTAAATTCTTTTCCTAATAATAAATTATTTTGATTTAAAAATTACTCATCAGGTATGGGATCATTATTCCCAGAAGCACTGCAAGTTGATTTACTTTTGAATATGCAGAATTCAGGCTTTAGTGTACTTGAGCAATGTTTTTTTGTGATTTACAGTTGCTAGGAGAAATATAAATTTTAGGAATTTTCACTTGGGTGAATTCTAAGTTATTCCCTACCATGGCATTATTTTGATATATTTCCGTTGAACATACTATTTATTTTTGAACAAAGATGATTTAGGTGAAAGAAATACATGCTGTTTGTTGTTAGGAATTATGTAAATCTTATAAATTAAGTCTGTACATCAGGACTTAGAGGATATAATTTGATGCTTCTACAGAGTAGAGGAAAGATTTCATTTTAAATGAGGATAAGAGAAAGTTACTTTGAATTAATTTCAAATAGATAATGTAGCAAAGGAATGAGTAGAATCAAACTATACCATAGTTCCTTCTGTAGGTTAATCTCTATTACTTTGTAGTCACTGTTTGAGCTGCCTTACTGAAATAATAATAGAAAAAAAATTAAATCAGAATTCTTTTAAACTTTACTGGGGTTAAAGCTTGAAAGTTTTAAGATTAGCCTAAACTTGGGTAACTGAAAAATTCTCCCAAATTGTAAATTAAATTTGGGTATCTGAGGTACCATATTTTAATGTATGTGGAACACACATATATTACATTTCTTGAGTCATTAGCCCATAATCTTCAGTTTGAAAGGATGAAAACTGGAAGGCAGCCATGATTCTATTATCTGAAAACAAAGTAGTGGTCCTTTCTGCCCATTAGATATTTCCCTTTCTCTTTCTCCTTGAAGTAATATTATATGCTTCTTATTTCCCATTTACTCATCAACCCATTGTAATTTGCCCCCTGCCCTCACTCATCTGCCTCTTTCTGCTTCGTGTCTTCTTTTTGTAAAGTCTTCTTCAGCTTGATTTTACCGACATTACTCCTAGTTTTTTTTTTTTTTTTTCCTTTCATTATTTTCTTTAATCACTTCTCTGGCTTCAACATTTCTACATTTTTACCGCATCTGCTTGCCCCTTTCTTAACTGACTCTATAGTTGTTGGAATTTCTTATGCTATTGCAAACTTAGCTGACTCTTAGCCACTGAGGACGCAGCCTTATCTCTGTGCTCTTCGATTTACTGCTGTGGCCTTGGGTGTTCTTATTCTCACTTGTGATCATGACACCCAGCTTGCCACCACAACTGTCACTCAGATAGGACATGAAAAAGAATAGGTCAGATCCTTCGGAGTCAAAAACTCAAGGGTTTTTGGAAAGTTATTATAGCAAATGCCAAAATCTTATCTGGAAATCCAATTTCTTTTATTTGAAATCCTGGCCAACAGTATTTGAAAGAAGGAAATCAGTACTTACTTTGAGACATAAGGAAATTAAAAAGGCTTATTCCAGAAAAAAATAAAAAAATAAAACTTTTGTATCATTTTCTTGATAAATGGATTGGTGGTGATAGTTGCTGAGTTGCTGGTGGATACTCAGAGCTGTATCTTTGTATCTTTTAAGTAAATACTCTTATCTGTTATCCATAATGTAGTTTAGCATGTGGCTTATTAACCATAATTTTACTAATAATGATAATAATCACTGTGTTGGAGCAGTGGCTCTGGTTTTCTTTTTTAATTTCCTTTGTATGCTTCAGGTCACTGCTTTAAGTATCATACAGGAAAAACCTTTTTTTTTCTCTCTCTTTCTCTCTCTAAGTATTCTACTAGAGATTTCTCATTGCATTGCAATGCAATTTTACACATTTGTATGTGATCATCTGAGCAAAGTTTAATTTCTTTTCTGGACCATGAACTCTGTAAGGGCTCATGGTGTCATGCCTGTGGCTCACCATTCCTAGGGCCCAGTGCAGTGCCTGGTACACAATAGGTGCTCAGCGGTTATTTCTCCATTAAGTGCATGAGTAAATACATGAAGGGATTAGTGTTTGACGGTTAAATTGCAGATTTAGATAAGAAAGCCTCCAAGAACAAAATGTATGCAATATTTACTAATTGATTTCCTTATCCACCACTCCAGCAGACATAGGCATCAGGGGAACAAAGATGAATTTAACATGACTCTTGCCTTTTAGGTGTCCATACTAATCTAAAGTTTCCCATACTTTCAGGGCTTTCTGGGAATCTTAGAATATGTGTGAGTATTATAATTGAAATATAATTCAAATGAATTACTCTCTAGCAGGCATTCTTCATATCCCTTTCTTACTCCTTAGCATCTTTTCACTTTATCTAAGGCAAAATGACCCTTTGCCTTAGATAAAGCCAAAAATTATACCTGAGAGTTTTACATGCAGCAGAATCTCAATAGACGTGGGATTCATCCCCTTCCAGCACGAGATAGAGTAGGAAGGAGGCCAGAGACCATTCCGCAAAGAATAATCAGTCTCTAATCCTGATTAGATTTTCATTTTTCCCCCTCTCTCTGAATGGAAGGAAAAGCCATTAGAGGAAATAATAATGAGTACAAAAAAAAAAAAAAAATCTGAAAAGAAGCCTGGGTCAGAGGTTTCTTGAAAGGATTTAGAGAAGGAAAAAGAATAGAAGACGAGGTGTTATGTAAGACGCGCTAGCTCCGGTGATCTTTCGCTTCTATCTGTTAAGTTAAAAGTGTACCAAGTAAATCTATTCAAGACATGTCCTCCTGCTAGGAAGACTTAGAACAGGATTTTACTTAGTGTCACAGGGAAAAAGAAAAAAAGTTCCTTTGAAAAAAAAAAAAAAATCCTCCCAGCTTTGCCTCCTTGGAACTCTAGTGGAAAGATTTTTCCACATTCCAGTGTTCAAGAAATGAGGACACCGCAGTGTTCATTGGATCTCATGTATGTTACTGGAAGAGGGTGATAACCTGTTTGGAACCATACAGACGGAGTCAGGTCTGTATTATTCTCTGCGTACTGTATTCTTACCCACGGCATGGCAGGACATCGGTAGTGTTGAATAAGCCTGGTTTCCATGGCTGACCAAGTGAATGAAAGATTGAGAAGTGCCTACAGTGCTGGACCATGGGGGAGGATTGGTTGTTGACTCTTTGGGTTCCTCCCTTGCCAAGCCCATTACCTAAAGAGCATAGATCTTGGCAGAAATGGAATCTTCAGAAGAAATCACCGTACCAATAGTTACTTAAAACGTTACCGATTTCAAAATGTCTGTATATACATTTTCCATGGAATCATTTCCATAGCTGCCTCCCATTTTCCCAGGGGACTTGAGAGCCTCAGTGCAAAGAGTTGTTCCGATCAGAGGAAGCATATGTTACCCAAACATCTTCATTATGACAACATCACCTGCTTAGGGTGACTCCTGATTTTGGTTCTAGAGAGACCCTTGTAGATCAGCCAAATTACTTATAGTTCCCTCTCCACTATCAGTATGATGAAAAAACCAAAAGGGCTTTGCACCAAATCTTAAACTGGAGTGTCGTAGAAGCTACGTGAGCATCTGTTGAATGTAGATTCAGATTCTGTAGGTCTCAGGTGAGCCACGATGTGATATTTTTAATAGTCTCCTAGATGAACGATGCTGCTGGACTGTGTACGGACCAAATAGTAAGTTGAGTAAGTTGCCAGGGCACTGGAGGTCTTCTGAGGCAGCTAAGGGCCCTCGATTGTCTTTCTCTGGCCAATACATTCTTCGTAGGTTAACATCACCCATTAGGCAATAAAAGTTCCATAAACAGGCATCAGTGGCTTATGGAATCTTTCTTCATTGAAAATTAGTAATTAAACCAGACTAAATACATACCCACTTCTGAAAGTCCAGCTGTAAGCATTCTGGTGAGAAAAATGAGGCTTTTAGATGTGGTTACTGGTTTAAGGTCAAGAAATGGACTAAGTCTTAAATCCTCAACATGTGTCTTATACCAAGGGCCAGATGTGCTGGAATCAGCTTCCAGAAAAAAAAGAATTGCACTGTTTAGGAATGAAAAAAGCTGGTATTTTTTATCTTTTGCCACCATGCTGGAAAAATAACTTATCTTTATATGATCTGCCTCCTTAAAGTTCTCTGAGTAAGAGGGTAAATCTTCTTTGCAGTGAACACCAAGTTTCATTTAACTATTGATTATTCTGTGGATTGCTTCATTCACAGTTGGTAGACGAGATAAGTTCGTACATAAAAACTTTTTTCCTTGAGAGGCCTGTGGTTTTTCAAACATAAATTTTTGTTTTACTTTTCTGTAATGCAGTGAAATTAGAGACTTAATTTGATCAACTGCAAGGAAATAAAATACAACAGGACCTACATTTACTAAATAGTGCTTTAAGGCAAGTATTTAATTAGTAAGAGTTGGAATATATGTTTGTTTTTGTCTTATTTTTAGGAGCGTTTGTAGTCTCTTGACTGTTTCTCATAGTTAGTAACTGAATATTTCTGACAGGGCCTCATTTCTCAGAATTATATTTTCCCCCATGGATGTGATATTAAATTAATGCAGTAAGCTAATTCAGCTACTGTTTCATAAACTTCCATGTCTTTTTTTAATTTAACAAAAGCCTTCTTTCAGGGTAATCATTATACATCGCAATCCTCCCTCTCATACTTCTCAACTACTGAAGTAGTTACTAGACGATCCTCCAAGCAGTACTCCAGATCCAGCTAAGTATTCATCAAAACACTTCCTGATGATATGGGAGTTAATGAGTTTTTGTATCTAGCAGACAATGGAAATTCCCCAGATGATGCCATGGAGTATTTTTTATTTTATAATTGATACCTAAGTCTTACATTGTTTGACTACATTCATTCTCATTTCCAGTGTGGTTTATTTTTACTGACTGACATGAATTCAAGTTACGGATGGTAACTTTGAGAGTTCTGTCAACTCAGCTCTGGCCTAGGTTGTTGTTACTCCTTTTCTCACCCATTTTCTTCCTCAGTAGAATGGTAAGATGGAAAGTGTTTTATATAATTATCTATAATAACGGATGCTGTTAGAGTAGTGCCTATAAGAATGGGGATAAGTGGATGAACAGAAGAGAAACTCAAGGGCAGAATAGTAGGATTGATGTTGATTGCATGTGTTGGGTGGGGTGTGTTGATTAGATGTGAGAGTTGTGGATTGAGGGACGTCATTAAAAGAAACTTCTAAGCACTGTGATTTGCTTATTTGGGGCTAAAACATTTAATTTTTCTAATAAAAAGAATATATATATTTTTAAATCTCAGTCCTTTTTATACATATTAATTTGCTTCCCTTGGCATAGTTTCCACAAATGACAAATAATATATATGACCTTCTGATTATGTAATTACATTTATAGTTTGAATAATCAGATTTGAAGTGACTTTGGCTAATATGAATGGGTCTTTTGAAGTCTGGAAAATTTATAAGGTTGCTAAAGAGACCGAGTTTGCTTGGAAAGACCATTTAAAGCACGTGTTGATTAGTGACTGCAAAATATACTGTTCGTTGTTCTGCATAGATAGGGATACATAGCCACATTGGAGAAGATCTTGCTTGTTCAAAAGGCTATAGATTGTGTACAGATTGAGAATTTTTGTTTCGTTTTTGTTCGGTCACCCAGTTACACACAGCATTTAGAACTTCTTCCTTTCTTGTTTAGAAACTTGGACCCTTTGTATGTCCTAATTTTATTATTAAAAAAATTAAAGAATTTGATCTTGTTTTTTATAGCTCTGACTCATGAAAATAGTGGATATAATTGTGGAGCTGTGATTGTTTTAGCTCGTAAACAGAAACTAATACTTTTTTCTTGTTTTGACAGCTGACCTTTTAAATAAAACAGCATTCAGTTTCCTTGAATTTGGGGACTAATTCACAGAATATATGATTTAAAACCTGATGAAAATGTTTTCAACTTTAATTGAACAATTTATGTAATTGTTCTTAAATTTGGCCCCTTGAGAAATGAAAACATCTTTTAACTTTTAATTAAATCTTACTTAATTTCTCTAAGAAAGGGCATTAAGGGTTTTTGAAAAGTACATATTACAGATAATCACGCAACTACCATAAGTACACCTAGCCTTTTGTGACAATAAATAACTTGATCTGTGATCACTGATAAGACATCAAAGTAAAATAGTCATTTAACTTGATAAATTCCTAATTTATTGGTAGCATCTGGAACAATACTACATTTAAAATCCACACCTGCCTGTTGAAGTGACAATTGTCAAGACTTCTCAGTTTGTTATTTATTTCTGTAACACATTTTTATTTTCTAAAAAGTATTTTAAACATTCCTAAGTTTAAGTCAGAAAACCCTAGTTCATTCCAAACTAAAAATCTAGTAAATGACACCCTTGTTTCTGACCTCTCTTTCCAGTGGTTAAAAAAACAAACAAACAAAACAAACAAACAAAAAACCCCAAATTGTATAAAATCTCCAACATCATTGCTATAGTGCTGCTCTTCTTCACCCAGTTTCTCTTTCTACTTCATAGGAGTTAGTAGGAAATTTTGTTGTTGTGTATTTTTAGTATAGTGCCAGACGTCCTTAAACCTCCTGTAGAAGTAATTGAAGCCTCAAATAATGCATTTCAGGCTCTGTTCTCGGCTGCAGAGAACACAACTGTCAAATGGCCTGATCTGAGTGAGCTTGCTGTTTGGTCTCCATTCCTCTGATACATCCCACCTCTGCGACACCTGCCTGAAGTGTCCTCTCAGAAGCAAGCCTCAAGGGGGAGATGTCCTCGAGTGTGACGTTAGGACAACTCTGACATTTGTATACTTCCTTAGGATTGGGAAAGTGAAACAAAGACATGGTCAGAGAGTAAGATATTGGAAATCCTCATTCGTCTGGCTTCAGAATTTCAACACCTTTCTTCCTATTTTTCTACCTTTCAGAACTTTGCCTGTTTTTTTAATGTTTCCTTTCTTTAGTCTCATACCTAGACTATGAGACAATGGTAGTAGTGACTTTCTTCACTAGGTGGTGGGGACTTTATCAATATGGCAAGTGAGTGCTTACTCAATCATTTATAGGAATGATATTTCCTGTGTTGCTCTTCTTTGGATTAAAGGGAAAAGAGGAGAGGTTGAAAAACTAGGTATCTGTCCCACAATTTGTCATGGGGTCAAAGAGCTTCCCTATCTTTTTTTTTTTTTTTTTAATTTTATTTATTTATTTGAGAGGAGACAGAGTGAGAGAGCATGAGAGGGGAGAGGGTCAGAGGGAGAAGCAGACTCCCCATGGAGCTGGGATCCTGATGTGGGACTCCATCTCAGGACTCTGGGATCATGACCTGAGCTGAAGGCTGTCGCTCAGCCAACTGAGCCACCCAGGCGCCCTGAGTTTGCCGATCTTAAGAACAGAACTGGTCTTACTGTTTCATTTCTGTGGTGGATGCTCTTCACAAGTGAGGAGCTACTGAATCTTCAGGAGAGGCTTACCTGCGTGTTCCATCCATTGATCTAGCAGTTTCTGTGTTGCATACCTTTGAGAGGCTTTGTCTTTGTGCCAGATATTAGTGTTTCAATAATAGACCTTTTCAAGATTGCAATACTGTCTCGTCGAAAAGATAGTCATCTGGAGACTTTAGGAGATCTTCTTTTGAAGATTTTATATCAAATATTGAGGGCATTAATAAATTTTTGTTTTTACATTTGCCTAATTAGTTTATATTTATTTGCCTTAAAACTTTTCTTAGTAAAAATTTTATTTTATTTTGCCCTAAGACTTTGAACTTTCAAAATATTCTTAATGTAGGGATCGAAGTTTGTTTTCAGTTTAGTTTTTAAGGGAAAATACTGTCATTTGGGGAGAGCTTACTAGAAAAGAATAATGGACTGCGTCTCTATTTTATTGATTCTGTAACTTTTTATTAGCATCTACTATGTGGCAGACACTTTGCTGGCCGCTGGAATGTAACAGCTAGCACAGTGAATGTGCTAGATTTCATTATGCAATCAGGCAAAAAAGAGCCAATGAGAGATTTCTAGTGCTCTTGTAAAAAATAGGATATAATAATTGTTATGGAAATCCCTGTTTTCAAGAAAGCTGTATTAGGGGAGAGTTGATAAAAACTTAGTTTAATGAAGAAATTTGATGTAAGTAAGATGAGTGTTGTGTAATAATGACTTGTATGTACAGTAGTGTATTTCAAAGGAAAGAGAAACTGCATTGCCTTGAGTAATACCTTAGATTTTTAAAATGGACTATAATTCAAGGAAGTATCAATAAAGAGAACAGTGACATTAAAAATGGTTAACATTTATTGGGCATTTATATGTTGCAGAGAGTTACATACACATCTCACAAACTTTGAATGAACGTTTTCAGTTTTTCAGCTTTAATTCTTCAACAATTATGCTATTGTTGGGGCTTCTGGGTGACTCAGTTGGTGAAGTGCCCAGCTCTTGATTTTGGCTCAGGTCATGATCTCAGGTCCTGAGATCAAGCCCTGCATCAGGCTCTGCACTGGGCATGGAGCTTGGGATTCTGTCTCTCCCTGTCCTTCTCTCCACCCGTGCTTGCTCATGTGTTCTCTCTCTTAAAAGGAAAAAGAAAAAGAAAGAAAGAAAGAAAGAAAGAAAGAAAGAAAGAAAGAGAAAGAAAGAAAGAAACTTGTTATTGTTTACTTAAACTTTGTAAGAAGTATTTTTCTCCTTTTATCTTATCACCTCAATTATGCCATAAATGTAATGAAAATGAGAGACTAGGAAACTATTTGACATAAACATGACAAAGTCTTGTAGGAACTTTTGTGCAATTAGTGTAATATAAGGAAATCTTAATTTCATACCTTTTAGTGAAACGAAAATGAATTTAGTAGAATGATTTTTAAAAATGCTTTGGTTATTAAATACAGAAGACAAACAGGTGTTTGGAGAGGGGAGATATGGGGGGGATGGGTGAAGCATGAAAGCGATTAAGAGTACATCTATGATGGTGAGCCCTGAGCAATGTACTGAATTACTACACTGTACACCTGAAACTAAGGCAACACTGAAACTAATATTGGAATTAAAAAAGAAAAGAAAAAAAGAAAAAATTAAGAGCTTTTGATAGATAAAATTCATGCTGTTAGCCTAGATAACCCCTAGATGCCTTGTTCCAAGTGCTGAGCCAACTTTTTATTTCTCTCATTTCTCTTTGGAAGTTTGCAGTGCCTGGGTGGCTCTGTTGGTTAAGCCTCCAACTCTTGGTTTCGGGCTTGGGTCATGATCTCAGGGTTGTGGAATCGTTATGCTCGGCACTCAGCACAGGGTCTGGGGTTCTATCTCTCCTTCTGTGTGTGCCACACCCCACCTCAAATAAATAAAATCTTAAAAAAAAAAAGTTCACAGTGCTCAGAATGTAAGGCTTTTGATGCTTTTTCTATTCCAGTTTCTTCTTAGGGAGAAGCCAGAAATGTCCTCTATTCAGCGTCTGAGCTGGAGCACTGTCCCATACCGAGAGAAAGAACTGATTCCATGTCCTACAGCCAGTGTCCGTTCAGGGGCTGCACATGGTGTGCAAGACACACTTTCTTACTCACTTCAGAACTTTTTTCACATGATTTTGCTTGGCTGGAAAAACAAATCAAAAAGACAAGCCCCTTCTCTCCCCCCTTTCAATTTTCAGAAAACGATCTTTTTGCTTACTGTAAATAGCAAGTCTGAATGAATGGACCAGATTTCTTAATCTTACATCTTGAAAACCATGAAAAGATGGGAGTCAACGAAAGTCGTGGTCTGCTGGTGTAGTCATGGGCTTGGTGAATGTAAAACTATGGCTGTGGCAAGCTATGCGGAGAGCTTACACTTCACTGCCAGAAGACTAGTGTGGAAAAACTAGTAGAAGCCTAAAATAAGGAAAAGTTTATTTGGTTTTGCATTTCAGCCCCGGAGATGTCTTTCTAGGTAATATTGTACTCATTATCAGCTTCCCCAGATTTTATTCTGAAGGTCAAAGCCTATTAACTGCCCAAGCCTTACATTTACAGCACCTGGTCCATGGCCATCTGAGTCAAATACACTGTTACCTTGGACAGCGTCTTTGGAATTCCGTGTTTTTCAACATCACCCAACTATTTAGATAGGAGGACTTTGTTGGTGGCATTGCCTTCATTCTGCTTACAGGCATGCTCTTTAGTTGTTTTTTTTTTTTTCCAATTAATTTTGTTGTTTCATTACAATTCTTACTTTTTTCTACACATCTTATTCGGTCCTATTAAAATACTGAAATCTGAGAAAAAAAAAAACAAACCTAGATCAAGCGATGTGAATTAGTTTGGTTTTTGAGTAAAGTGGGTGTAATGCAGTAGAGGAAGGAACATCAAATCTCCACGGGCAGTTGGATAAAAAGGCTCAGATTTGAAGGATATTCTCCAGCAGTGGCTGTGTTATCTTTTATAAAACTCAGCCCGATGGTTGTATGGGTTTCTCCAGGCACAGTACAGTGTTTGCTAAGATAATATATACCCAAAAGTTGGTATAGTAAAAACACTTAAGCATTATACGTTAATTAGTTGAACTTAAATTTTAAAAAAGTGTTTTATTAAAAAAACAAAAACACTTAGGGTTTTCAGCCCCTATTACTAATGTACTCAGTGGGAAACAACAACTCAGTCATGATGGGTAAATTTAAATACACTTGCAATCCATTTTCAGTAATAAATAACAAATTTGCAGTGAGTTTGTTGATGTCCTGGATTGATGCTTCCGTAGCTTGCAACTGCTGCTTTTTGTGTATAAAAGGTTCTGTGTTAGATCCTTAAGGTTCCTCCAGGCCCCTCATTTTATAATAGTCTGAATATTCATTCTTTGCCCTTTTTTTTTTTTTAAAGATTTATTTATTTATTTGACAGAGAGATCACAAGTAGGCAGAGAAGCAGGCAGAGAGAGAGAGAGGGAAGCAGGGTCCCCCCTGAGCAGAGAGCCCAATGTGGGGTGAATCCCAGGACCCTGGGATCACAACCTGAGCTGAAGGCAGAGGCTTTAACCCACTGAGCCATCCAGGCACCCCTGCTTTTTTTTTTTTTTTTAAGTAAACTCCGCCCAACATGGGGCTAGAACTCAACAACCCCGAGATCAAGAGCCCCCCCACGCTCTGCCGACTGAGGCAGATAGGAGCCCCATAACATTCGTACTTTGAACATTAATTTTCCATATTTAGACATGATCTATAGGAGACAGTACCACTCCATAAGGCAAAATTTAAGATTTAATTGATTATCGAAATGATTGATTTTGTTGTGATTTTGAGCTTTATTTAACATTTAACTTACCCTCTTTATAAATCTTTGCTGTAGCTGGAAGTTGTCTTATGGGTGCATTCCACAAACAAGGTGTGAAATCTGCCTTAGGCTGAAGAGGCTGGCTCGAAGTCTTCCTCATTCTAGCTGGGAGATGGGATATTTATTGACTCCTGTGGCTAGCTCTTACATCTATTTATCTATATATATGGCATATGTAGATTTTGATTACAAAGGGTTGAAAAAAGACCAGGTTTTTTTTGTTTTTTTTTTTTTAAGATTTTATTTATTTGCCAGAAATAGCAAGAAAGGGAATGCTAGTACAGGGAGTGGAAGAGGGAGAAGCAGGCCTCCCGCTGAGCAAAGAGCCCAATGAGGGAACTGGTCCCAGGACCCTGGGATCATGACCGGAGCTGAAGGCAGATGCTTAATAACTGAGCCACCCATGCACCCCGAAAAAAGGCGATTTGAACTGTCTTCTTTCAGCTCATAATCAGAAAACACTGTTTATTTTTCTACCATCTTTGAAAAGCACTCCTGACCAAAGTACAGGACCCTGGTTGGGATCATGGCCTGAGCCAAAGGCAGACACTTAACTGACTGAACCACGTAGGCGTCCCTAAAATTGATGTCATCTTTCTTTTTATCTTTTTGACGTGACAGTTTAAAATTTCATATGTGGTTTGTGATATATTATTTTTGGACAGTGCTGCTTTAAAATAAACACGAAGAATGGTTTTTTAAAATGTTTTTGGAAGCTTGGATTTGCTAATCTGTGGGTAGAGTTGCAAGATTACTCTAGGGCAGTATAATTTTTTTTTTTTTATTTTAAAGATTTTATTTATTTATTTGACAGACAGAGATCACAAGGAGGCAGAGAGGCAGGCAGAGAGGAGGAAGCAGGCTCCCTGCTGAGCAGAGAGCCTGATGATGTGGGGCTTAATCCCAGGACCCTGGGATCATGACCTGAGCCGAAGGCAGAGTCTTTAACCCACTGAGCCACCGAGGCACCCCCAGTATAATTTTTTAAATGAAGAATTACTTAATGATTAATGATTTGCTTCCTTAGAGAGGGAGTGAAAGCTTGAGGACTACACACGGGGTGGATGTGACATTTACAAACAGACAGACTCCAAGCTGCCAGCACCAGAGCCTTCATTGCCGTTCTGATTATCTCCTTGATACCTAGTGACACCAATGCACACGGTGGAAAATGTTTTGGCAGACATTTTTGTTTTCAGCGTTGAAAAATGTGTACTTTAAAGTTGTAATTATTGTCATGACTGGTGCTGCAGGAGAACTTCGCGTTGGGTTTGTGTTGTGCTTTGATGAATTTCCAGACTCCAGAGTAAATCAGGGGTTTTTCTACGTGTGAGTGAAATGTATTTTTTCCTGCGTCTACGTGCCTCCCTTGATTATAGGAAAGCCACCACGGTAGCTAATTAGCTTGCTTCTCTTTTAATTGCCATTTCCTAATGTGTCACGCAAGTGAGAAAAGAAAAATACTAATTTGATAAAGATGACTGACTTATTTTTAGTTAACTGGGCTCATTTTCTTTTTAAAATCGGAGCGCTGCAATAAAGCATATAAAAATTGGAAACGTAATTACGTAGAGATAAATTATTGAAAATGAAGTTTTTAAAGCAAGTACTTCTATTACTTTCAGAAATAGTTCACTGATTAAGGCAGTTAGTTGCTCTCTGTCAGCATGGCTCAGGAGAACGTGTGATTTTAGAAGTAAAAGATGAACACTGGTGATACCTTTCGGCCGAACATCTAGGGACTAGTTTCCTGTAATATCTGGCTCAGCTGCGAAGGGTAGTGGGGCGTTGGGTTATTGACAGAAATCGATGGACTAAGGATCTAGGGATATTATTTCAAGGCACCAAGGTGCAAACCAATTGAAAACTAAAAATAATAGAGTTTCTGTTAGATACACTGTTAACAATGTGTAGGTGATAAAATAAGATCCAAGTGATATGGAGATAACTAGCAGAGGAAGTAAAAATGTGTATGTTTAAAAAGAGCCTGTGGATCTGAGCTAGGACTTGTCATCGTAAGATACCTTGACATGTGTTGCCATTTGTCTGGATTTCCTTCATATAGTTTTTTTTGTTTGTTTTTTTTGTTTTAATTTTTTTTTAATTCATTTATTTGACAGACAGAGATCACAAGTAGGCGGAGAGGCAGGCAGAGAGAGAGGGGGAAGCAGGCTCCCTGCTGAGCAGAGAGCCCGATGCGGGGCTCTATCCCAGGACACGAGGATCATGACCTGAGCTGAAAGCAGAGGCTTTAACCCACTGAGCCACCCAGGCATCCCTCATATATAGTTTTTGAATCTGGTCTTAGGCAGTGGGTCTTCAAATGTGTTCAGAGCTTGGTTTCATCAGAATTATTAAAGTCTAGACAAAATGTAGATTTCTGAGTTCCATTTCAGAACAGTTGAATCCCGTTTGCTGGGTGTGATGCCTGGGAACTTGAATTATAACGAGACTCCCAGGGGAATCCAGAGGGGATTCAAGTGTGAGAACCTCTCTAAGGTATCAGAGTATTGGTGAACATTTTCGTGACATGTTAAGTATTTTGGCAAAAACTGAAATGAATGTGCGCTATACATTTGTTGGGATTGGCGTAATAAACAACTCTAACCAGCCTTGAGCCCCATAATATTAGGATTTACAAAGTACTTTTTGATAGTGGTGACTGGGGATCAACAGTTTCTGTATCAACGGTGAGAGGTGAGTGCATTATTTCCCAAGTCTTGGGTCTAAGAATGCTCTGGATTCTCTTCAGATTGTGTTCATCTTTCACCTTTTACCAATTCTTGGGGCTAAATAAGTCTTTTATGGATACAATATTTTATAATTGCAGCACTGTGGGCAGCATATGGGAAAGTAACCCTAAACGAAGTATGCTCTTGACCTGAGTGGTATAGTCTATTGTGATCCTGTCAGGGAGGGGATCCTTGTCTCAGCAAGGTTACCTTTGTTACAAAGAAACACCAGACACACAGCTTCTGCTTGATTTATGGTATTTTGACAGCAAATAACAAAACTCTGGGACCCAAACTGGCTTAAATATGAAGGAGATTTATTATGCAAGACGGGATTTGCCGGAAGCTGTGGGCAGAGGCTAAGTGATGTCATCAAGGAACTGATCCTAAGGTAGGTTTTCCTCCGGCTTTCAGGATGGCTGCCATTAGCAACTGGTATTTTACTTGCTTCCTTGTTCAGATTCAACGGAAGGAGTAAGGGGAAATCCGTCCTGTAAGTCAGGACTTCAAATCCTTTCTTTCATTCTTAATTGGGCCAGTTTGGAGCTAAGGATGGGGCCATCTTACTCTAAGTCTTGGAAGCAAGAGAAGTGGATACTTGAAAGAGATTAGGAATTTTTTCCCCCCAGGAGGAAAGAAAGGATGCTATAGGTGACAAACATTGCCTGTTTTATAGATATTTTAGTGTATTTCACGACAGGTATTCCCGGCAACTTGTAAAATAAGTAATTCACACTTTATAGGTTTGACAGTCTAAGTGTGATGATATGTAACGGTTGATGAACACTTTACTTTCTATATGTTGGCACCATTCCAAATTTTTTTTTAATATTTTTAAAAATTCATTTAATACTTAGAGTAGTCTGTTAAATTAGGTACCGCTGTTTTATCTATTTTATGGATTACTAAACTGGGACATAGTGAGGTTAAGTGACTTGTTCCAAGTAACATAAGTGGGAAGTGAGGGATAGGGATTTGAACTTTCAGACTGGCTCCAGAGCTAATTCTTTTACCTCCTACAATATGACCGGCACAGTAAGTGCTGGATGATGGTTGGTCAGCTTGAGTTGGGTATGGTCTTTGAGAGGTGAAGAGTCATCCCGTTTGTGAATCGAGGTTATTGTCATAACTCTTTAGATTGCTGATGGTCAGAACACCTTGCTCGTGTGGGTGTTAGAGTAATTTCAAATTGAAATAGAGTGATTATTCAAACCAGGTATAATAATGGTAACAACAGTAATGATGATGATGATAATAATATATTTACTCACATCCCAACTCCAACTATAAACCTCTGTGGATGAACTTTTACGATTTTACCATTATCTAGTAAGGCTACTGTTTTCAATGTCCTTAAACCATGCATTCATCCCTTGCCCCTTTGCATTCATTAAGCATGATACTCAATTACTTAGCCAACATGTGTGTATCTGCCAAGTCTAGTTCTCAAGGTAATGGTGATTTCAAGGATAAGTAGACATAGCGTCTTGGCTTTTAGGTAACGGATGGTCCAGTTAAAGAAAACCAACACGTAAACACATAGCTAGAAGGTAGAGTGATAACTACTGAAATAGAAGAATGGAGAAGCTAGCATTGAGACAAGAGGTCTGTAGGTTGCTGGGAAATGACACAAGTTTGGGAAAGTTCTTGAAGGAGGAAGATTCTGGATGATAAAGTGGGTAGACCCAAACAGGAGATAAAACAATTAGATAAAAACATTTTAGGAAAGAAAAGTGAACAGCATTTACAAAGGCATTGGAAACTAAAGAACTTACGTGTTTGGGAAACATAAGTAAAGTGCTTTGTTAAGCTCTGAAAAGGGAATTGGGAGGAAGGTGGTAGGAGTTCAGGTTAGACCGATATTTTTGGAATGTTTAAATTTTTAAGATTCACTGAATTTTAAAACTTCTAGATATACTTACTTGTGGTTTGGGCCCCCAAAGTGTTTTTTTTTTTTTTTTTAAAGATTTTATTTATTCATTTGACAGAGAGAAATCACAAGTAGATGGAGAGGCAGGCAGAGAGAGAGAGAGAGAGCAAAGCAGGCTCCCTGCCGAGCAGAGAGCCCGATGTGGGACTCGATCCCAGGACCCTGAGATCATGACCTGAGCCGAAGGCAGCGGCTTAACCCACTGAGCCACCCAGGCGCCCCCCCCCCCCAAAGTGTTTTTAACCTTTAACTTCTTGATTTTAGTTTTGATATATAATCTTTGTTCTTTCAAGACCTCTGGCATTTGGTAAAACAGACGAGTTTGGGAATGTTAGTCATATTGTGGTGCCTCCAGTGGATATGTGTCAAAGAATTCTTTAATCTTGGATGTGTTTCAACATATTGACGAAGTGTGTAATTTGAAGAAAATCTTAATAAATAATTTAATGTTCAAAATGAAGGTCCTGAATTGTTCACTTTACACACACACACACACACATACACACATACAATTTAAAGATTCTATTTATTCATTTGAGAATAAAGAGTCAGAGAGAGAGAGAGCCTGAGCAGGTGGGAGAGGCAGAGGGTGAGGGAGAATCAGACTCCCCACTGAGTTGCGAGCCTGACGTGGGGCTGGAGCCAGGACCTGGAGATCATTACCTGAGCCCGAGGCAGACTCCCAACCATATGAGCCACCGAGGAACCCCTACACACATATTTTGAATACACCATGCCAGAAATACATCTTTTCCATAAAACATGATATATATTCACTTTTAAAACCTTGGATGATCTGATAACAATTTCATTTTAGTAGAATTATTGAATTCCACTATTATGAGGTTATTTCAAGTGAGTATGGTTATTAATTTTATTGAACATCTTTATATGTCTTTTTATATACTTGAACTAGATTCTCTCTTAGGTGTATTTTAAAAGTGGAATTGTTAAAGATAGGCTGGTATTCAAAATTGCTTTCTAAATTGTTTGTATCATTTTATATTTCAGGTAGAATGAAAGTCGCCATTTCTCCCATTCTTGCCAGTAGTTTATGTTACATTTTAAAGTTCATAGCAGTATTATAGTGTTAAATCGTATCTCATTGTTATCTTAATTTGCATCTGATTACTAATGAGTTGGAACATTTAAAAAATTTTTTAAAGTTTAGAACTTTGTTTCTGTGAAGTTTTTATATTCTTTTCCTTATCTTTTATTGGGCTTTAAATATTTTCCTTAAATAGTTTTAGAAACTGTATATTGTGGATAGTTGGCTTATGGGATCCAAAACTTTTCATGTCTGGTATCAATTTTCATTTACCTGAAAATCATTTAATCCTCTTCCTCTCCCATTTGGTATACCTGGAGCCTTTCGATTGTAAAATTCTTTTTTTTTTTTTAAAGACTTTATTTATTTATTTGACAGAGAGAGATCACAGTAGGAGAGAGGAAGGGAAGAGATCACAGAGAGAGGAAGGGAAGCAGGCCCCCTGCTGAGCAGAGAGCCCAATGTGGGACTCGATCCCAGGACCCTGAGATCATGACCTGAGCCGAAGGCAGCGGCCTAACCACCTGAGCCACCCAGGCGCCCCTCGATTGTAAAATTCTTAATGTCAGAAACAAGCCTGCTTTTAGTGGTTAAGACTGGGGTTTTGAGTCCATAAGTTTTGATTTGAATCTAGGCCTGTCATGATCTTGGGCCTCTAATCTCTCTAATTTCTACATAGAAATAATAACTTGTTATAGTAAGTAAACACAAACACAAATATTTAATTCGAGCTTAAAATTGTACCCAGAATAAATGGAAGCAATAATAGTATTACTACTACTAATAAGAAAAAGAACAGGATCATTACTTTTTGTTTTGTCAAATACCTTATGCTTTCAGAGTGCTTTTATTTAAATAAAATTTGGTTAATCTGAGCATTTCCTAATTTGTATTTTAATAGTTCATTGTGATGCTGGTTGTATGGAGTGATTGATTTCTGCAGTTTCCATATACTGGAATGCATATATCTTGCTTATGAAATCATTACTCAAGGGTTTCATAATTTATTGAAAATCTATATAGCTACTTTTTTATTGGGTACTCTTGTCTTAAGTGTTAGATTTGCATATATTTATGTAGTTCACTAAATCAATGTGTTCTTTGTGAACTGATACAAAATCTTTTTGCACACATTTATAAGAGTATTTATTGATTTAATAAATCAGATATTTGTCAACCATGCATCAGTGTAAATTGTTTATATATAATGTAAGCGTAGTTCTTTAGAGTACATAATTCATCATTCAATTAACATACATATATGATTAATCAGTATTTACCTCCCATGATCCACATCCTGCCCGAAAAGAACTTTCTTTGATACATAGAAGTTACGGTTGTTGCTCATTTGCTGATTCTCTTAGGGTGTTTTTGTATTTTGCAGATGTTTGAAGTTGAGATTTTTTAATACTCATTTCACAGTAACAATTAAAAAAACCTAACAGCTAGTTAGAATGCATAATTCTTTCTCAAGGACAATGTAGCAATTTCTGAAGGTTTGATTAAAATTCCTGATTACAATTCATCAAGAACTATCCTCTTAATGTCTGAATATAATTTTGAATGATTTTAAGACTTGATTTTTGGAATAGATTCCAAAGAGATATTCCAGGGAGAGGGACAGGGGTTGGTTGATGAGGAGACATGTTCGGCTGCTTTTCAAAGAAAAAATAGCCACATGGAGAGACCATACTACTTGCCAAGATTTTCTTTTAAAAACTGAGTATATTGACTATACTTTCTTTTCAGAGTGCTTTTATTTAAATAAAATTTGGTTAATCTGAGCATTTCCTAATTCGTATTTTAATAGTTCATTGTGATGCTGGTTGTATGCAGTGATTGATTTCTGCAGTTTCCATATACTGGAATGCATATATCTTGCTTATGTATAAAGTATATTTCTTTTGGATATGGGTGAATGCCGGTCTTATTCTGCTTTTCTTTGTTCATATCTCCTTTTGTTATCAGTGAGTTTTCCTTTTTAAACTCTATATTCACTGAAGTAGACACATGTATAATTATAAAATCAGATAGTTTGGGTTTATAATCCGTGTATTTACCATATTTTAAAGTAATACATTTTAGTTGCTCTTTATTGACTTAACAATTTTAGATAGTTTCTGTTGAATTCATGTTATATTAATATTTATCTCTCTTGTGTCTTTTTATCCCATGATCTTCCAATAAGCCATTACACAATTTTTGTTTACATCAGTAATTAACATTTTATTTATAGTGACTGTACCATTATAACTATATATGTTTTTCCTTTTACTTTTTATTTTTCCTAGAGTTAAAAATTGCCTATGGATTTTTCCCATTAGCTTTTATTTGACTATATATCAGTTATTTAAAAAAATTACTTTAGAACATCTCTCATGGTTTTCAGTAATTTTCCCAAATAGTCAAACATTTCAAATAAATTATCAATGACTTACCTCTTCCCACTTCCTGACCTATCTCAGAGTCTTTTCTTGAATCTTCTTTTTTTCTTGAGTCTGATCCATATTCCCTGTAGATTTGATATATTATCTTTCCTTTTTTTTTTTTAAGACATACACTCTCGTTGCCAAAGAAAAGTTGTGTTGAAAGTCATTTTTTTTTTTTTTTGAGGATGAGCATGTCTAAAATACATTGATTTGATCCTCATTTTAAGTGATAGACTGAGAAAGTATGGAATTCTGAGTTAGAACTCATTGTTCCTGATAATTTTGAAGACATTGCTCGATAGTCTTGTAGTAAACAGTGCTTTTGAGTAATCCAGTATCTCGCTGATTGTAATTCCTTTTTGTCACATGTCTTCGTATCTTTCTGGAAGCTTTTCACAGTTTTCTTTATCCTTCAAGTTATGAAATATCACAATGTTACGGTTAGAAGTAGACTTTATTTAAAAAACTCTTGGATCTGGCATTCATAGCAAATCTTTTTAGTGTAGAGGCTCCCGTCCTTCTAGGGAATTTCTTTGTATTCTATATTTAATTATATATATATATATATATATATATATATATATATATATATATTTAAAGATTTTTATTTATTTATTTGACACAGAGAGAGAGGGAGGAAGCGTACAAGCAGGGCAAGCTGCAGGCAGAGGGAGAGGGAGAAGCAGGCTCCCCAAGAGCAGGGAGCCCGATGCGGGACTTGATCCCAGAACCCCGGGATCATGACCTGAGCCGAAGGCAGATGCTTAACTGACTGAGCTACCCAGGCACCCCTACATTTAATAATATTTGTTCACCTCCTTCAACTTCTTTTTTGGGGTCTACTCTTTAACTTCCTATAACAATCCTCTGTGTTTCTTATGTTCATTTTCATATTTC
This sequence comes from Mustela nigripes, assembly GCF_022355385.1. NCBI lineage: Eukaryota > Metazoa > Chordata > Mammalia > Carnivora > Mustelidae > Mustela > Mustela nigripes. The sequence goes on from NC_081568.1 coordinate 36,228,690, forward strand.
CCATATCTTTATCTTTTTATTCTTTTTCAAGTTTTTCTCGATTTTATCTTCCAACTCCCTTGTTGAATTTTTAATTGCCAGTGTATTTTTTATTTCCAGGGTTTTTTCTTTTTCTTTTTTTTTTTTTTCCTTTTGAAAACACTTGAAATAGTTCTTGTTTTATGCACAGATCATACTTAGTTTACAGTGGGAGTATATCTTGGTAAATCCATCACAAAATGAAAATATTGTTAAATTGAAAACGCATTTAAGGGGTGCTGGGGTGGCTCAGTCAGTTAAGTGTCTGCCTTTGCTCAGGTTATGATCTCAGGCTTCTAGAATTGAGCCCTGCATTGGGCTCCCTGTTTAGGGGTGAGACTGCTTATCCCTCTCCCTCTCCCTCTGCCCACTCATACTCTTTATTGATTACTCTCTTTCTCAAATAAATAAATAAAGCCTTTAAAAAAGGAATAAAGAAAATGCATTTAATATACATAACCTGCTGAACATCGTTAACTTAGCCTAGGCCACCTTAAGTGTGCTTAGAAAACTTACACTAGCCTACAGTTGGGCAAAGTCAATCTAACACAAAGCTCTATTTTATAGTAAAGTTTTGAATATTTTCTGTAATTTATTGGATCCATGTTCAAAATTTCACGTATGGTTTCTACCGAATGCTTATTACTTTTGCACCATATTTACACCATTGTAAAGTAAAAAAAAAAAAAAAAAAAAAAAAAAATCTAAGTAGAACCATTCTAAGTTGGGAACCATCTGTATTCAATATCTGTATTTCTTTGTATCAACTTAGTTTCCTCTACTTCTTTCATTGTTTCTGTTTTCTCCAGATTTACTTTCTTGTTTGTTTTAGTCTCCTACTTTAGTGCTGGAGGCTTTTCTCAAATGTCTAGTGATCTTTCCCTGCCTGTTGATGTTTAAGAGCAAGGCAACAGGTCAAGTACACTTGATGGTACAAGCAGACATCATAGCAGGAGGGCAGTAGTGACCCCTGAAACTGCAGAGTGTAGTCACCACATGGCTGGGAGGACTGTTTCATCTCAGGTCTCATCCTGAAATTTACTCCTCCCAGAGAGAATCCCAGTGTCATTAAATCCTACTGTGGCTTCAAAATATAAAAGAAAGAAATGGAAAAATGAGAGAGATAGGAAGACCAAGAGACTAAAAGAGAAAAATGTAGACAGACTAAGAGTCAAAGATGAGTGGATGGATTGGTAAAGAAGGGTGTGTGTACGAATGTGTATGCAGAAGAGGGGAAGACGGAGAGAGCGAGAGCGAGAATACATGTTAATGATAATACATACTAAGGGATGTTGGTGACGTGAACTTAATGACCCTTCAACAGAGTCAAGCTGTGTGCAGATTTTCGCTAGGGAAAAAAAAAATGGCAGTGAGGGAAAAGTCCACATTAATAATTTCCTGGGGTTCATTATTATGTTTCCATTTCATTACATCAGTACCCCTAAAATAATCCTTTCTCCGTGATTGGAAGGTGAGAAAAGGAGCACCTTCCATCACATCACTTACGTGCGCATTTCTGCTGCCGTTATCAAAGGGAGACCTATTTGCAGGTTTGGTTCCACCCGAAGTATGCATTGAAAAAAATTGCTTTGTGATTACATGAATCCTGTGCTTAGATTCTGCCTTCTACTGATTTTTATCTGTTTTGGGATGATTTATGAGGTAGTAGTTGTTGGTGCCTTGGAACTTGATCAGCAGTAGTGATAGAGAAGTAATCACGTGGTGCTTATCTATATCTTTTTAAAAAGAAGATCTTTCTGTTTAGAAGAATCAGAGATTAAAATGGGTTCAACACCCAGTGGTATCCAGGTCTTACTGAGTCCTGCTAATTCTCATTTTTGTAACTGCTGTTTTGTTCTGGTAGGAAACTTTTTAGAGAAAGATAAGGAACAGCTTGTGTGTGTGTGTGTGTGCATGTGCATGTGTGTTGTGTGCTCTGTTATGGTGCAAATACTCTTGGATTTCATCTTTCTCAGAGTGTCAGTATTTAGGTGTAATAGATTCAGCAGTGTAACTCTGCTGTTGACTTTTGAAACAGAACATAGTTTTGTTTCCATGTCTGTAGCCTTACATATTTGACGACAAATTATTATACCTGAGAGGTTCTGGTTTGAATGACTCCCTAGCTTTGGTGTATCTGTCTCTGTCTATCTCTCTGTTATATATTCATATACGCACATTCATATATGTGTGTTTACTTTTTTATTATTATTTAAAGATTTTATTTATTTATTTGACAGAGAGATCACAAGTAAGCAGAGAGGCAGGCAGAAAGAGACAGGGGGAAGCAGGCTCCCCGCTGAGCAGAGAGCCAGATGTGGGGCTCGATCCCAGGACCCTGAGACCACGACCCGAGCCGAAGGCAGAGCCACTGAGCCACCCAGGCGCCCCATATGTGTGTTTATATACAGGCAAATATTTGAATGTTTCCTAGCATCAGCATATGTTAGTATGTTTAGCTACTTTTTAGAAAGCGAATGGTTTCTCGTATTGCTCATCTGTAAAATGACTTGTTCATTCCTTCTCTTGTGAACACAGCTGTATTTACGTGCATAGGCACCTTGGCTCCCTTACACTACGTCCTCAGAACTTGCTACTTTGACCAATAATAGCGCTGACTCTTCTGACACCATTTGTTTCTCATGTTTCAAACATTATTGTCTATAAGACCTCGATTCCTACCTCTTTCTCCATGCAAAGAGAAAACCAGTTTTGTTCGTGAAATGACCCTTAGTGAAAATAAGCGACCCCCCCCTTCCCAGGGGAAAAAGGAAATTAGTTGAACCGAATCGTGTGCCTTGTCTTGCCCACCTTCCCGTTCCTCCCCGTCCTGATCGATTCAGGGCTGGCTGTGGGACACACACCTGGCCTCTATAACACACGTTTGCTCCTGTGAGCTGTGAGGCTTCTGGAACCAACTTCCACACTGTTCAAGAAGGAAGCACACGCGGGAAGCCTCTTCTACTTTAGACATTCTCATGTCTGGATGTCACCCTGGGACTGCAGCAGTCACACTGTGGGCCACCCAGGAGGTTAACCCGGAGCTGAAAAAGGGTATATCCCAAGAGAGCCAAGGTGGGAAAAATCTGAGCGCTTGATGACATTGTCCAGCTGCTGAATTCAACAGTTCAACAATCGTGGACGACCTCATTCCTACTCCCCCACCCACAACTATACTCTGACATACATTTCCGTACTTCTAATCTAGGTCTTATTTTTAATGTCTAGTCAGTTTGCATTTTTGACGCAGCCCAAAGCATCTTGGTGAAACATGTTACTGCTTTACCTTTATTAATGCACTTGTTAACCCTCTTTTGGCATTAAAGCCAGTGGAGTAAATGATAACCAGGTTATTTGTCTAGCATCATTGCAGTAATGATAAACGTTTGGCGAAATAAAAATCTAAAGGGTTTTTCTGCAAAATTGATTTATCTAGTTCCCGAAAGAACTCATTATTTCTTCCATCTCTGACAATTATTTATGGTACAATATGATTTTCTTCTTTATCAGTTTAAAGTTGTATTAATCTTCCCTTTGTTCAAGATGGTTTGAAGTAGATTGCAAAGCAAAATGGCAAAAACTAAATTGTTATGTCCAAAGCAATAAGAACAAAGGTATGCTGACCTTTGGCTATTGATTAACATTTTGTAGACTTATCCCTGAGCTATACATTTAGAAATAGACATTTGGCATTTTATTAGAAGAAAAGAACTTTTGGAAAAGGTTTTTTGTTTCTCCACAGTGAATATATACTGACTTGAGAAGTACCCATAAAGCAACAAAATGTTCATGTTTTTCGTTCTCTGATTATTGTTGATTGCAGAAACAAAATAAACAAGAACATTTTGGAATCTATTCAACTTCATATTGATTTTATGTTAATACACGGAGATATTTTAAGAAGCGTGCAGAATGGTAGCATTTGTTAAAGATTCTTGGCAAAACAACCTACCAGGTTTTTTAGACACTGCGGTTTATTATTTCTTCACTCATGCATTCCACAAGCCCTGACGACCGGGCTGTCTGGGCCCCCATGACTATGGAGAAGTCCCAGCCCTCCAGACAAGGGCCCTCACAGGTCAAGGGCCAGAGAAAGAGGCAGACGTTAGAGTATATTCTGATGTTACAACTGACAGTACAGACACGTGCAAGGAGCTATGGGAACCTATGGGATAGGAACCACATAGAGACCTGGTAGGGAGAGAAGAGAAAAAGTTTTTGTGCTGGTGTAAAGAATCTTTAGAGGCGCCTGGGTGGCTCAGTTGGTTAAGCATCTGACATTTGATCTTGGCTCAGGTCTTGATTTCAGGGTTGTGAGTTCGAGCCCCATGTTTTGCTTATTTAAAGACAAAAGTTAAAGTTGGTATGAAGAGTATTTAAGGGGAGCCTGGGTGGCTCAATGGGTTAAGCCTCTGCCTTTGGCTCAGGTCATGATCCCAGGGTGCTGGGATCGAGCCCCACAACAGGCTCTCTCTGCTCAGCAGGGAGCCTGCTTCCCCCTCTGTCTCTGCCTGCCTCTATGCCTACTTGTGATTTCTGTCTGTCAAATAAATAATTAAAATCTTCCAAAAAAAAAAAAAAACCCAGTATTTAAAATGGGAAAGTGGGAAGCACATAAAATGTTTTTAAAGACGTTTTCATGTTAACATTGGGCTTTATCTTTATTTCTTTTTATGTTCATGGCATGAGATGTATGTAATAAATTTGGTGCAGTGATATAATAGTAATAACAACAACTAAAATTTACTTAGTGTTTATTTACCAGAGTGGTTTTGAATTTTGAATCCCTTTTCTGTCAGATCACATGGTATATGGCTTCAGGTGTAGTCATTGTGCTGTATTTTTCTCATCTGTAAAGTGGGGGTGATGGTAGTTTTTATGTTCTAGGGCTGCTGTGAGGTTGCAGTGAGTTAAATCTCTGAGGCTTTAAGAGAAGTCTTGGCATATCTCGAGTGCTCAATAAACTTTAGCTATGATCGCTGTTCTGTGGGCACTCTCAATCTTTCAGTGACCTGACAAGATCATTTAGTAGACAGAGTAATGGCCACCACACGTCCACCACCTCATCTGTGGACCAGTGAATATGTTTCCTTACATGATACGGAGGCATTTGCCAACATGATTAAATTGAGATTCTGAGATGGGGAGATTATCCTGGATTGCCACAGTGAGCCGTAAGAGGCAGGAGAGTCAGAGTAGCAGATGTAATAAAGGCCGCAGACAGGGAGAGTCAAGGATTTGAAGATTCTGTGCTGTTCGCTGTGAAGATGGAGGAAAGCCCCATGAGCCAAGGAATGTAGGCAGCCTCTAGAAGCTGGACAAGCAGAGACCTGGTTTTCCCCTCAAGCCTTTGGCAGGAACGGGACTCTGCTGACAACCGCAGTTTGGCTTGGTCACACCCATGTTTGAACTGTGTCATCCAGACTACAAGATAATAATAAATTTGCTTAAGCCACTTAGTTTGTAGTAATTTGTTATATAGCAGCAATAAAAAATAAATAGTAGATTTTTTACAAAGGAGGAAATGAGCTCTGGGTAGTGAAGTTTCTGGCAAGGTTATTGGAGATGGTGGGGTATGAGCAGGGTGTGTAGACTGATAGGAGACACCAGGGAAGGACCCGGGCCTTGGATTCTGTGTAGCCTACCGCCCACTGATTTGAGCCTCCATCCTGCTTCTCGTGCCTCACGTTCTGAACCTATCCAATGCCTTGAGGTGGCCAACTGCCTCTGTTCTCCTTGAGATACATTCTTATAGGTAGCCCACCACCAGTTAAATTACTTAACTCTTTCTGGCCCCTTCTCTTTTTTTGAAAGTGTTGGAAACCTTCTTTGCACTGGTGGCTCTCCTTTCCTTCCTGTCCTCGTGAATTTATGTCCTTCCCCATCCCCCGCCTTTACTCTCATTTTGGTAAGGGTTTATCAGGAAACCGAAGTCAGTGGGCAGTCAGGCCCGTTCAACCCAAGCAGCATATTAATTTTTGACCTATGGCAGTGCCTCCTCTCACTTCAGTACCCTCAAAAGACTGCAAACAGTAGCATAAATCCAGCCAAGACTAGAGCAGTAAAATAATGTCTCACGTGGTCTTTATGAAAGCACCCACAGTGTTTGTTCTCCCTAGTAATCTTTCCTTATAATCTTACTTTTTTTTAATTGAAATAAAATTAACTCCATATTCTCTTAATGGTGGAGTGGTAGGTAGGAGACAAAACACTCCTCTCCATCTTGCCAAAATAATCATAATGGATAAATTTCATAATTTTGGACAACTTTTTATGAATTCTCTTACATTTTTATGTATTTTCTAGGAATACGTCCATGAACACCTACCCCATTTGGGGGTAGGAAAGGAAACTGTAGCGCACACTTACTTGGGTGGGTATGTCAGTGCCCTCATATTCATGAAAACCTTTTCTAAAAATGAAATGTTGCAAGTAAAGATTACCAAAGTTGGTCATTTAATAAGGAAAAGACCATATGACTAATCGAAGTTTTAAAATGCCTTTTTTTTTTTTAAGTTTTTATTTATTAGAGAGCTTGAGAGCTGGCATGGCATGGGGAGAGGTAGGGGAAGAGGGAGGAGTCTTTCGCAGACTCTGCGCTGACTGCTGAGCCCCACTGGGCTTGATCTCATGACCCTGAGATCACGACCTGAGCTGAAACCAAGAGTCAGACGCTTAACAGAGTGTACCACCCAGGTGCCCCCAAAATGTTTCTTTTTAAACAATTATTCAGACCACTACCTTACAGGCAGCAGTAACAAAGGGAACAAGTACATGCTAATTAAGATAATATTTTTGAAAAGCAAGTACTTAAATTAAAATGCACAGCATGTTTACCTTTTGACTTATATTAGCAAATTCCTGTTCCTGCCTGTAACTGGAAATCTTAACTATTAGGTCTTCACCATACAGATAGGTACAGAGTTGGCTTCTCATTCTCCTGTAATGTAGAGAGAGAGCAAGGCTTTTTTCATCTGTTCTTTAAAGATGAATATTATATTAGGTCTTTATTGTAAGTTTTTGGTTCCCAGCTTTCTACTTGTAATTCCATTCCTCTTTAACTCCCACTTGTGAAAGTACGTCTGAATGAATGAAACTGACACTATAGCAAGAATTTCAAATTCATTATGCCTTACTAAAATGAGTAATTGTTCCCTAATCTTTGCTGTGCTGCCGAATGGCTATATGAGACTCTCGTGTTTCCACATGGAAGCTGAGAACTGTCAAATTAGAGTCTTTTCTGAAGAAAAGAAGAAGCCGTTATTCCTTACATTAGAATTCTGTCAAATTCCAAAGGAAGCTGGCTTGGTAATCGTGTACGGGGCTTTCTAAGTGAGATAATAATTACATGATGTAGGATAGTTCTGATTTAATAGTTGTGTCAATACAATGATACAGTATCATGATTTTTTACTTGCCCATCAAAGAGTTTGATGATTAAGTGAGCTGATGCCTTTGCAACACCAAGATTCTCGGATTAAAAAAATTTAGTTTCTTGCTACTAGTGGATGTAGGGTGTGTTTGAATAGGTATTGTAAGTTTACCATGTGTTTTGTATTTATTACATTTATGGATTCGTTTGGCAGATAGTGATTGCATACTTACTGTGTGTCAGCTACTGTTCTCAGTGCTGTGTTAACAGCAGAGAACAAGGCATAGTAGGCAGGGTATGATCATGTTGGGCATTTAAGAAATTTGAATTTTATTCTAACTACAAGGGAGGTCATTGGAGGGTTTTGAGCAGGAAAGTTATAGGATTTGTAAATACATAAATAACTTATATAATTTATACATAGATAACTCTGGCTTCTCTGCACACAGTGATTACTGGGCAGTAGCAAAGAAGAAGTTGGAAGACGGGATGGAAACATTATTGAAGTTCAGGGGAAAGATGATGGCGGCTTGCCTTGGAGTTAAAGGAAATGCAGAGTAGTGGGTAGCTTCCAAAAGTGGTGTCAGATGTGGGGGCGGGTGAGAAAAGGAAAGGAGTAATCATGATTGCATAGTTTTTGGCCTGAGCAAGTATTTAGATGGTAAAGATAAGAGAAGTCTGGGAAGGAGCAGGTTTGGTAGTAGTAGGGTAGGAAATCAACAGCTAGGTCAGAATAGGAAGTTAGATTTTTACCTGGAGTTTAAGTGTGAAGTCAGGGTAGGAAGGCGAGATTTGGGGTTGTTGAGATAGGGGTGATATGTAAGCCCAGGAACAGATGAGGTAACGTTTATGCTGATAGAGAAGGGGTTGCAGGACTGAGCCCTGGAACATTCCATAATTCAGAGGTCAAACAAGATGGTGGGTTCCGCCCACCGTTGAAAGTAGAAGGAGGAAGATAGACACAGAAACTAAAAGAGAGTATGGTGTCATGGAAGTCAAGAAAGTATTGCAAGAAAGGGAACATCACTAACCGTCCAATGCTAATGACAGTTCAGCTGTGAAAGAGAGAAGAGATCATTGGATTTGGGGTCATGGAGGTTGTGGATTATATTGACAAGACAGAACCATGGTAGCTTGGAAGAATTACAGGAGGTTATACTAGATTATGTTTGGATGCTGATGCAAATGACTCAAGAGGTAAGGAGAATTTGTTGATGACAAACAGGCTAATTTCACATGTGAAGTTGTTGAGAAATTGAGAATAGAGTCATTTGTGACGAGTTGAAATTAACTTTAAAATCTGGGAGTTCTACTCTCTGTAAGAACTTTGGTAAAACTTCATGAATTTTTGCACAATTTTACAAGTTCACAGTTTCACAGGCAGGGTCTAACTCTGGATAGTGGTTTGCATTTAGCAGGGATCTAGGCCATGTGTCAAGGGAAGTTTCTTGCCCCTCTGTTTTCAGTTCCTCAGGCTCCAGGGTCTACACAGAATAATTTGGCTGCAATTAATAAAAAAGCCTATGATACTGTTGGCTTAAGTGAGAAGTTTTCTCCTTGTCATGTAGGTTTTTCAGGCACGGCCTGCTCTGGACCCAGGCCCTTTCTTCTCATCCCTTCCTTTTGGGCCAAGGTGTGGTATTCCTGTTCCCGACAAGAAGGAAGAATGGAGAAAGACAGCAGCAAAGGTACATTTACCAGCTGCCTTTTAGAGGAGGATCCCAGAACCTGCTACAGGATACTTTTGTGTATACCATAGTGACCAGAACGTGGTCATCTCTTAATTCCTGTTTGCAGTGGAAACTGGAATACTTAGTCCTGATTTGGGAGAGGCATGTTCCAAGCTAAATAGCAGATGTCTATGAAAAGGGTATAAGTAAATGTTGGATAAATAACCCCTGACACCACAAAGGTCTGTATTTCCATGAAATAGATCATGCATTTGAGATCATCTTTCCTCTTTGCCTTCCGCTCACTCTAGCCGTTTGACATGGATCTTTGATATTGAGAAAATGGCATCCCTTCCTCCTAGCTGAGCAGTGCTAGTGTGCAAGTCTTATTGGCCAGACAGAGTACAGGCTAGATAATGGCTCTCTTGGGAGCCCTTAGCCTGGAGCCCTTTTGCAGTGCGCGATTTGCCAACGGTGCATGGCCGGCCTGTTGCCTTGCTCTAACATCTCTTCTGCAGCCTCTGCTGCTTGTGGGGGGAAGAGCAATCTAATGATCTAACAAAGTGATTCATAAGTGGTAAGAATAATTGTTTTTTTATCTTCCATAAAGGTTAAGTATGGAGCATTTTTGAGTTGGTATAAAACCCTTCCAGTCCTTTAATATCTCTGTGTGCAGAACTTTTCAATAGCAGTTTTCGTGTTCTTGAGAGAAATCGGTCTTACTATAGTCTTTCTTAGGAGACTGCAGCAATGGGTGCCTCCCGGGTTTCAGGAAACATGCCATTTAAACACGAGTGGGTGCAGGAGACGTCACTTTTTAAATTTTGTTTATTTATTTATTTTTGGCAGAGGGAGTATTAAGCTTTTGTCATGCAGTCACGCCCTGATAGATGCTTTATTGAAATATGAAAATTGGCCAGCTGTTTCAGAAGCATTAAGCTAATTGTGGCTTGTGTTATGGTCTACTCATTCAGTAATTTATCCCAGAGTACAGAACCGACTTTTTTTTTTAAGTAAGCTCTGTGCCCAATGTGGCATTTGAGCTCATGACTTTTTATTTTTTTTAAAGTAAGCTCTGCACCCAATGTGGGATTTGAGCTCATGACCCCAGGATCAAGAGTAGCATGTTCTACTGGCTGAGCCAGCCAGGCATCAACCATCCCCCC
>NC_081568.1:36239015-36255902 GCF_022355385.1 Mustela nigripes
GATGTTATTGAGAGACTGTTCAGTTCACTGAACCCTCCCTCCCATTTTCTCTGAATTCCTGAAGACAAGGAGCTGTGACTCTTAACCAGGTGTACTGTTCTGTGCCTTCCTTTGTCTGTGGTAGATTAGCTCAGATGGGTGGGGCATATAGTGGAAAACAGCCTATACTAACAGGGGAATGAGATTGATAATATTTCATGGCTGAATATTTCTCCTCCTTTGGAAACTTTTTAGATTTTTTTTAAACACAATAAGGTCTTATTTAGTGAGAGTAAGTGAATTAATAGAAAATGTTTTCTCTCTTGTGAAAAGAAGAGTTGTTACTGGTTGATAAGAAATCGTGCCTTTTTATGCGACCTGTAATGATGAACCTAAAATTGCTAAAGTTGTGTCCTGGTTTTTTGGTCTTTTTTCCCCCAAGCAGTTCTTACAATATACTTATTTATTTTACATTTTTTCCCCCTATTTATCTCTATCATGCTCTAAAACTTTGGTAGCTTTGGAATAGTATTAAGGAATGTGACTAAGTAGATGAATCAGCTTTTATTTTTCATGTCCAAGCTGTTCCTTTTTTCATTCTGTCCAATTAAAGTATGTTAACAGTTTTCATAATGAATGTTTCAATGTAATATTTGAAGGAGGAAGGACAGCTGGACTGAACAGTTTTTCATGAATGTTTTGGGGATTACTGAAATCTTTAAAATTTCAGGCATACCTCATTTTATTGTGCTTTGCTTTATTGTGTTTTGCGGGTGTTTCATTTTTTGCAAATTGAAGGCTCATGGCAACCCTACGTTGACCAAGGCCATTGGGATTATTTTCCCAACGTCATTTGCTCACTTTGTGTGTCTCTGTCACATTTGGTAATTTTTTGGTAATTTTTGCAATGTTTCAAACATTTTCATTGTTATCATATTTGTTATGGTGATCTGTGGTCAGTGACCTTTGATGCTACTGTTCTAATTATTTTGGGGAGCCCTGAACTACACCCATTAGATGGGGAACTTTGTGGATAAATGTGTATGCTCTGACTGCTCCACTGACTCTCTCCTTCTCTTCGGGCCTCCCTATTCCCTGAGACATGACAATATTGAAATTAGGCCAATTAATAGCCTTGCAGTGGCCTCCAAGTGATTAAGTGAAAGGGAGAGTCACATGTCTCTTACTCTAAATCAAAAGTTGGAAATTATTAAGCTTAGTGAGAAAAGCACATCAAAAGCTGAGGGAGGTCAAAAGCTAAGCTTGCCTCTTGTGCCACCAATTAGCTAGCGTGTAAATGCAAAGGAAAAGTTCTTAAATAAAATTACAAGTGATACTCCAGTAAACACACAAATGATAAGAAAGAAAAACAGCTTTATTGCTGATTATAGAGAAAGTTTGAGTGGTCTGGATAGAAGATCAGACCACCCACAGCATGCCCTTAAGCCAAAGCCTAGACCACAGCAAGGACCTAACTCTCTCCAATTCCATGAAGGCTATGGAAGGTCAGGAAGCTGCAGAAGGAGAGTGTGAAGCTAGCAGAGACTGGGGCATGAGGTTTCAGGAAGGAAGCCGTCTTCATAACATCAAAATGCAAGAGGCAGCAGCAGATGCTGATGTAGAAGCGGCAGAAGGTTACCCAGAAGATCTAGCTGAGGTCAGGAACATGGCTGCCTTAAGTGGTGCATTCTCAATGGACATGAAACAGTCTTATGTTGGAAGAAGATGCCAGTTAGGACTTTCAGAGCTAAACAGAAGTCAGTGCCTGGATTCAAGTTTCCAAGGACAAGCTGACCTTCTTGAAGAAGCCAGTGCTCTTTTACCATTCTGAAGATTCTGGGGCCCTTTAGAGTGATGCTGAATTGACTTTGCCTATGTTCTGTGAATAGAACAATAAAGCCTGGATGACTGCACATGTCTTTTTATAACATGGTTTACTGAATATTTTAAGCCCACTGTTGAGACCTTAGGAAAGAGAAAATGCTTCTTTGAAAATATTGCTGCTCATTGAACAGGACACCTGGTCACCCAGGAGCTCCTCTGATGGAGGTGGACAATGAGGTGAGTGTTACTTTCATGCCTGCGAACACAGCATCCATTCTGCAGGAGTCATTTCAACTTTAAGTCTTATTATTTCAGAAATACGTTTCGTAAAGCTTGAGCTGCCATAAATAGTGACTTCTGTGATGAGACCGGGCAGAGGAGATGGAAAACCTTCTGGAAAGGATTCACCAGTGAAGATATCGTGGAGAACATACCTGATTCAAGGGAAGAGGTCAAAAAAGGCAGTGTGGCCGGAGTCTGGAAGAAGGTGATTCCAGCCCTCATGGATGACTTGAAGGGGTTCAAGACTTCCGTGGAAGAAATCGCTGCAGATGTGGGGGAAACAGCAAGAGAACTAGAATTAGAAGTAGAGCCTGCACATGTGACTGGGTTTCTGCCATCTCATGATAGAACTTTCACAGATGAGGACTTCTTGCTTACAAATGAGCCAAGAAAGTGGTTTCCTGAGATGGAATCCATGCCTGGTGACGATGCTGTGAAGATTGTTGAAATGACAGCAAAGGATTTAGAATATTACGTAAACGAAGTCTGTAGGTAAATCAGTGGCCCAGTTTGAGAGGATTGATTCCAGTTTCGAAAGAAGTTCTCCTGCTGGCAAAGAGCTATCAAACAGCATCTCATCTACAGAGAAATCATTAGCGGAAGGAAGAAGCCATCAATGCGGCAGACTTCACTGTTGTCTTTATTTTAAGAAATTGCCACAGTCATCTCCGCCTTCAGCAGCCACCACCCGGATTGATCTGCAGCCATTAACATCAAGGCAAGACCCTACATCAGCAAAAAGATTATAGGTCCCTGAAAGCTCAAATGATGGATAGTTTTTTGTGACAACAAAGTATTGTTTATTTGAAGTGTGTACATTGTTCTTTTAGACAATGCTATTGCACACCCAGTATACAAGGCTACAGTATAGTGTAAATAAAGCTATATGCATTGGGAAACAAAAATTCTTTTAACTTGCTTTATTGTGGTATTTGCTTTATTGCAGTGCTCTGGACCCAAACCTGTAAGATCCCCAAGGCACGCCTGTATGGCTATTTGTCTTTCTCTGCCATTAATTTCTAAAGAAAGACATTGGAGAATGGAAGTTCTATAGTTAATGGCAGAGTTTCAAAGTAATTACATTTTACAATAAGGGCGCCTGGGTGGCTCAGTGGGTTAAGCCTCTGCCTTCAGCTCAGGTCATGATCTCAGGGTCCTGGGATCAAGTCCCGCAACAGGCTCTCTGCTCGGCAGGGAGCCTGCTTCCTCCTCTCTCTCTCTGCCTGCCTCTCTGCCTACTTGTGATCTCTCTCTCTCAAATAAATAAAAATTTAAAAAAATTACAATAAGCCAAATGTATTAAAAGTGTTAAAAGATACTATGGTATGGACTTTTAGATCTTCACCCAATTCCTTTCCTCCTGGGCACACACCTAGACTACATTTTCTAGCCTCCCTGGCACTTAGGTTGAGTTCCAGAGAATGGAACATGGATGGAAGTGTTTTATGTCATTTCAGGGCTTTGCCCATGAAACTTTTCTTCATGACTTTTTTTATTTAAGATTTTATTTATTTGTTTGACAGAGAGAGAGAGATCCCAAGTAGGCAGAGAGAGAGAAGCAAACAGCCTCCCTGCCGAGCAGAGAGCCCGATGCGGGGTTCCATCTCAGGACCCTGGGAACATGACCTGAGCCAAAGGCAGAGGCTTTAACCCCCTGAGCCACCCAGGCGCCCTTCTAAATGACTTTCATGAACCTTTGTTTCTTACACTTGTGGATGGAGTGCAGAGGAGGGTGAAGCCTTGGCAGATTGCTGGGCCCAGTAGTTTTTTAAGCCTGGGCTCCCACCGACTGGAGCAGGATCTCCTGCTCTTCTCCATATTTGATATGGATGAGAAGTCAACATCTGTTGTGTTAAACCACTACTGATGTAAGAATTGACACCAAAAGGTATCAAATGGGACCGTCTTGAGACTTTGGAATCCAGCTGTGTCTTCGGGAAGACACAGGATTTAGTGAGCACAGGACATTGCCTCTCCCAGGGATCATTTGCCCAAATTTTCAGGCATGGATGTTTTGTATACTTAGAGATCTTATGCATCTCATGTTACTCCAGACCTTTCCTAACCCTGTAGAATGATGTGAGTGGTGTACTCACTAGGAATGTGTGGGACAGTCCAGCAGCAAGGAGGCATTTCAGTTCACTCTAAATCATGAATATTTCTGCAGCAGATAATTAACATTGGTAATTGTATTGTTTTATAGCCAGCTTACTGGAATGATCCATAATGTGGCTTGGCAACAGTCAACAGCTATCAGATGCCATTTGAAATAATTAACTGATTAGAGATAACTTATTATTTCTTGCCCAGCCTTTTCACTCTATGATTGTTAAAGTATATTTTTGCCTCTTAAATATGGTAATAGCTTTTACTTTGCATGCAAATTTTGGCAATAAGCTCAAAATTCCTTTCCCTTGTGAATCAATGTTCAGATGCCTTTAATGGATAATAATTTTTTTAATGTTATCATTTGGTTCTCAGATGCTCTTTTTAACAACTTACTTGAGAGTCCTGAAAAGTCTGGTGGTAGGAAGCAATGGCTAGCTACTCAGTTTCTCCTTCTTGTGCTCTTGCCCCAGGGTTTTGAGTTCAATGTATTCTCTACTAGGAATAGATTATTCTCTCTCATTTCCTAGATAAAACAGTTGCCTTCTCAAGACTTTGGTGACGATGATATAATCGTGATGACGATGATGCTGTTGATTTAACATCAGTATGGTTAAGTGTTTGAATAGGGAAGTGTTTGGACAGCAAGGGCCTTTCTCTTTGAAAAGCAGTGGTGGTTTGTTCTTGGGTGATTTGCATTTAACTTCATTTAAGGAGGTTTGTGTTTGCTTGAATACTAGGTTCTTGTGCTCATTCTATCACTTTCTTGCTATACGGTATTAAATAAATCTGTTAACCTCTGTTTGTTTTCTTGTTCATTCGTACTTGTAATGTGAGAAGAAGCTCTTTAAACTGTGTAATGGTGTGATCCGTTAAATTTATGATTTACCCATGGCAGGTAGAACCTTTATGCTTGGTGGTAGTAATCCTACAATTAGAGGTAAGAGTAAGTTCTCAAGAAAGGAAAATAAGAAAAGAGAAAACTGAATGAGAAAAATAAAGGAAACATAAGAAAAAATATTCATTGTTGGAGAATATTTCCAGATTTCCCCAAAGAGGTTTATTTCTATTCCTTATTAGGGTTAAAAACAAACAAACAAACAGCAACAACAAAAACCTCTTTTAGGAAGAAAAGAAGGAAATTTAAAAAATATTTCTTTTCAGTCAAATGTTTAAATCCTAGAGATATTGAAATATTTTTAAAAGTTTATTTATGAGAAATTTAGTTTCCTTTTTAAATTTTAAGTAGAGGATTTCAATTTCTCCAGAAGAATTATTCTCTTTGGGTCAACCTCCATCTGTGTGATGACATGCCTATAAATATTCTTCAGGACCAACTGTAAAAATGCTTGAAAATATGATTGTCTCTTCAGATTACATGCCTTTCCTTTCTGCTTTTGGAATGAAGAAACAGATATATAGCTCGTGAAATTGATTGTATGTGAGAAAATGGATTCTTTACTTTTACCTATCTTAATAAGCATGCAGATTGCTAACTTTCCAGTAGATGCATTTAAAATATGTCATAGCTAATCAAATGTTAAAATAAATTATAGCTAATCATATTTGTTGTTTTCTTTCCTTTTAAATGATACAGTACATGGGCCAGCACAGGAAAGGAAAAAAATCAGTTTAGTTACCCTTTACTGAAAACAGAAGTTGATTGATTCAGAAAGGAATTTGCAGCTACCTGAAATGATATTGACAATGTGATATGTTAGATGCGTAAGAACCACAGTTGTGTCCCTCTGAAGTGACTGTCCATGGTATTGGGTGAAATGTTAGATATTTTTCCCTCTTCCACTCATCTGCCTACAATTTAACTTTTCATTAACGGGAACTACTGTACTCGTTTTATTTGTTCTAAAAATTTTTTGGCAAAAGCAATACATATGGAAGTTTTGGCTGTATATGATACTCTTCATTTCAACGTTTTCATTGTTATCACTGCAGAATTTTTTGATTGGACTAGTAGCTTACTACCAGTTAAAGGAAAGTAATTGTTCTTTATAAAGCATTTTACATAATGTTTATGTTTGTGTGTATTAGCTAGAGGTGAATGCTGGCTGATGTCTAAAGTGAGAACAATCAGAGAATTATTTACCTAGTTACATACTTTAAAAAAGATTTTAGTTATTTATTTGACAGAATGAGAGAGAGAGACAGAGTGCAAACAGGGGGAGCATGAGGCTCTCCACCAAACAAGGAGCCCTATGCAGGACTCCATCTGAGGTCCCTAGGATCATGACCTGAGTGGAAGGCAGACACTTAACCAATTGAGCGACCCAGGCGCCCCTACCTAGTTACATTTTTAGGAGGATACTGACACATAGGCTCAAATAACAATCTTATCTTCAAGTCATCACTATTAGTCTGGGAAATTATTAGTCAACCAGTGGATCCTGACATGAACACATGTTCAGTCAGGTCATGTTTATGAAATTCTAACATAATTTCATGTGTTTACTGTTAATAATGGCTGTTAATTAAAACAAAACTAGTGGTCTACATAACACAAATTACAGATTAATTTATTAATTTACTAATGGTTTTTTTCCACAGCAGACCTTTTCCGTTGTTGATACAGTTTTTACAACCCCAGTACTTAAAAAAGGGTTTATAGCAAAGTGACAACAACAGTAGAAGATCCGTCCGTCTTTCTGAAACATAATTGGTAGGTTCTGTTCTGCGGCTGGCTGTGGTGTGAAATGGCACTGCTGGTGTTGGCCTTCTCAGGTGGTAAACAGTCCTGCTCCGACAGTTTTTCTAATTCAGTGCCTGTCTGCGTTCCTCCGAAGAGCCCTAGCGGGTGTGGCTGTGCCTGGACATCCTCGGTTTTTCTGAGCCTCTTTTTGGGAAGCTCAATCGCTCTCTCTGTGGCGATTTTACCACTTGCCCTGTTGCTTTGAGGTCCCACCCCATTTTCTTTTCTTTTTTTGAAAAAAGATTCTTTTAGTGGTGGTTTCAGACAAACCTGGGTTTGAAGCTTCATTTTTTTCTCTTGGTAGGGCCTGACCGGGGGAGTGTTTCAAAGCTTGGGAGTCCCTGGTTCCTCAGCTACATAGTAATTGTGAATGTGTGGCATTTAAAAAAAAAAAAAGATGTCATTAAGTGCGTATTCCGTAAAAGGTGTTCAGTAAAAATCTGTCGAATGAGGTGTGTGGAAACTGTTTCGTTAACCTATATTTCAGCTTTTATGTCTTTTTCCATTTTATGAATGTGTTTTTACTGATAGGAGTACCTCAGATATGATTTGAGAATCTGAGAGGGGAGGCTGTTTCTTCACCTTTAACCACATTGATTAGCATCACCAGCCACTGTAAAAGCATGTTGCCTATTGCCAGTGATGTCTCAATTAAAAATTCCCTTGGAAACAAAGCTCCATTTAATAAAGTTGGCTTGGCCACAGAGATGATTCAGAAAGTTCCCTTTTCCCCAATGCAGGAAAACTCACAAGGGAGCTGCTTTGTATGCTGGTCTCACATAGACTTGCTGGCTCTTGAATATTCTCTCAGAAGGGCGGGACCACCAAGGACTGTACAGACACGTCCTATCCAAGTGTGAGAGGCACTGCTCAGGGTTCGTCCCCATAGAGCATCTCTGTGCCCTTGCTGTGGACCTTTCTCCAAGGGCAGAAGCCAGGTACCTCTGTTGGCCCAAAAGGAGCAGGGTAGACACGTCCTGGGGAGGGAAGCCACATCTTAGAACAATCCATCACTCTGTGTTTTACATTATTTCTTTCTGTGGACGTAACTGGAAGAGTGGTCTTGAGAAACTGCTCTCCCACTAAGGATAAAGCAGCTCCATGCTATAGGATAAGGATGGCATTGACAATCGTAAATCAAACTAATGTGAGATTTCTCAGGGCCTTTTAAGTTGGTAAGAAAAGCACAGGCACTTTCTTTGTACTAGTGTTTTACAAGGGACCGAGGGTTGCCGCGATACTAGTTTTGGTAATCATTCTGTCCTCAGCTCCTCATCTGTAGGGGGGCTGTCGTATTTTTATGACCAACTCCCCTTCTTTTAAGGAACATCCGAGCCACTTCCTTGTACAAAATGCTGTAGGCTCATTTGGACACGTTGTGAGTCAGCGTTGGCTCTGGCGTGCCAAATCCTCCCTTCTGTTGGAGTTTGCCCAGTGCCCGCACCTACTGCTCCTGTTTCCAGTGCCCTCTGGAAAAGATGGACACTGATCCCACCAAGCTGTATCCCTCTTTTCATGGTCGTCTTCTGTGTGTAGATACTGTGCTTCGATCAGATTTGTGGCAAGGGTTTTTTTTTTGGTCAAACTTGTGGCAGGGGTAGAGGGAGACTATATTTTACAAAATTTAAATACTCAAGGAGTCCACATTCCTTGTAGGCTTGCTTTCCATTCTTTTCAGCAAAATAGGTTAAAGCAGGTTATGATTTGCACCTTCTAGCATGCGAAGGGCTACAGATACTGCAGATATCTAGAGGAATAAAATATAGTCTCTGCCCTCCACATTTAGTTTGGAAGCTATAAGGCTAGAAAATGAAAATTTTGAAGAACGTGGGTGGTGTGTTTAAATTCCTCCACTCCTGGGGCAACTGGGTGGCTCAGTGGGTTAAAGCCTCTGCCTTTGGCTCAGGTCCTGATCCCAGGGTCCTGGGATCAAGCCCCGCATAGGGCTCTCTGCTCAACAGGGAGCCTGCTTCCCCCCCCTTTCTCTCTGCCTGCCTCTCTGCCTACTTGTGATCTCTCTCTGTCAAATAAATAAATAAAATCTTAAAAAAAAAAAAATTTCTCCACTCCTTTCCTTTTGCTCCTTTACAGATTTCTGTGGGAAACTTCCCGTCCCTGCACTAGAGGCAAGTCTTGTGCCCTTGTTTTATGCTCTCACTTACGGTGTCCTCTTTCTTCAGAGCATTTGTCACGGCTGTTGTTTTCATTTATTTGGGCAATATTTTTATTGTATTTTCCTTGGCCATGCATGAAACTTCCTGAGTTCAGGGGCTGCGTCTATTTTTAATTCAGCTGTGTTGGCACAAAGTAGGTCTTCAGTAATCATTTAACTCTATAACTGGCTGCACGAATGTAAGAGTTCGATTAATGATGGGTGGGAACTAATCACGGAATATATAGTTCCTTAGGACTTCTTTTCACCCTGAGCATGAATGTCATTTTTCTCAAGGGCTTAAGATTTGCCATATTTATAAAACCTTCTGTGTGCTTTTAAAAGCTCACAAAAGTTAAAAGTCTTTTGTTTTGTAGTATTTTTAGTCATAATGGGATAATGGCTTTGAATTACTTCCTCAGAGGCATTTTTGTAAATGTCAGGGTGGGTTAGGATAGTGCCTGTTAGAGACGGAAGGTCTTAGGACCAGAGCTGGGCAGAGGTGACCATTACCAGCATTCTTGCTGTGTCGTTTTTCTAGGTGGAAATAATTAAGGCTTAAGTATTTTCCTTTCAGTTCTAACAAATATTTCTAAGCCATTATCTTGTTTCCTCTGTCAAAAGACAGCATCCAGGGAAGAAGCTTTATTGATACTTGCAGTTTCAGATCTCAGACTGCATATAGGTGATGGGATTACATATACATGATGAAACGATGCTGTGGTGATTAGACTGACTTCAAAGAATGATCTGAATTTTGAGTTATCTGTGAATCACCTTATTAAAAATGGTCAAAATGAATCTGTTGATCTTAATACTTAGAGTTCTGAGAAATATTTGTCATTTGATACTTCCCCATAATCCTTAAATTGACATCATTCTCGTATTCTTTTCTTTAATATTCTGAGTGCAATTTAACTGATGGCTGTCTCAGCTTCGCTTTTGCTTTCCTGTCAAACTATCTATTTGTGTGTCGGGTTCTTGTTTTTGTAGGAATCACATTTTAAAAATCAGCATCCTACAGTTTCCTCAGTTCTTAAAACTACACAGACTTGTTTTTTTTTTTCTTCCCTTTCTCCTTCCCTCCATCTATCTTCCTTCCTTTTTTTTTTCTTTCTCTCTCTCCCTCCCTCTTTCTTTCTTTCTTTCTTTCTCTTTCTCCCTTCCCCACCAGCCTCCCCCACCTTCCTTTTTTGGAACCCACATGAGACTTTTGGCTACTCCCCTCCCAGAATTGCTTTTCCTTTCCCAAGAATGTCTGATACAAAAATATTTAAAGACAAAAAGTAAAACTAATTCTTTAAAATCAAGGAAGTTAAATATTTTTTGAATGGATAGCTTCCCCAGCAGAATTTAAAATGCTGCATCACTTTCAAAGGATAATTTTTATATCACTCAAAATGAAATTTTATATGGACTGTTTTAGAGTTTTTCCATATCCTTTCATATTGCAGGCATCTCTATGTTAAATTTGAAAAAGTTTTAATAATGTGATGAGACAAATCAAAGATCTTCATTGAAGTAGAAAAAGGTAACAAAGAGCTCATTTTAAAAGTATTGAATGCATATTCAAAACTCTTTTTCCTCATAAATAAAGTGATTTTGTGGTCCAGTTTTATGGTACATATATATGTAAGTGTGTGGTTGTTGAACATTGCTCCTCTTCTAAAGTGAAAATCTCAATCAGTTAAAAAAATAAAATTAGACATATTTTGGTTTCATTGCTCTTGTAACTATGAACTAAATAAAGGTAGTTAGTCACCCCATCATTAAAAGAACTTTCCTTTGCTAACTAATACTGATTTGCAAAACTTATGCCAAATAGAGTTAGACGTGTCTCCATCCACAAACAGTGCTGTGCTAAGGAAAGAAAATTTAGAGGAAAAGTAAGGTTTTTTTTTTTCCACTTTAGGTTATTAAGTACATTTCATGATTGGTTTAAATTGATTCATTTCTGACTTGGAGCAAGAGCTGGTGTCCTGCTGTGTATAAATGTTAATAAATATGCTGTACAAATGCAATTAAATAATCGTGAAAATGGTGAAATTTAATGAAAGGCATTTGGATCAAAGGAGACCTAAATTCTGGACCAAGTGCTTTGTAACCAAAGACAAATTGATAGACCTCTCTGCACCTTAATTTCCTTAACCTATAAAATAAGAGGCCCAGGTAGATGGTCCATTTTTATGACTATAATTTTATGAGTGTTATGGGAATACATTTTATTTCTCTTTGCAGTTCAGCAAGGTAACTCTTTTTGAATTATTTCTTTTCAGTTAGGTATTTATATCTCCTGTAGGCATCCTCCATCCATCTCTTCCAGATTAGCTGTCTCAAATGTTTTTCTTTCCTATTCTTACCGATAAATTTGGACTCTTTCTTGACACTGACGGCAACTTCAGTATCCTTCTTGTCACCTTGCAGACTTTAAACATAAAAATATACATTGGTTTTAAAAGGAGAGAAAAAGTGTATATTAGGACTATGAAGCCTGGCCTTGAAATGTTTCCTATCTTTTATCAAATGTCTGTTACCTGAGCAGAATTTATTTGAGCATGGAAAGTGGGAGAAGAAAGGAGCTAGATGCATTTGAGTATGCACGTGTTGTCCTACAAACACTTTAAATGCCTTCTTGAAGGGAACACACATGAAACATTTTAACTAAGGTATTAAGAAGTGTTACTGTTTGTCTGATGCTAATTAGGGCAAGCATCTGGGTATATTTCCTCTTTTGAAACTGAAATATGTTTTTAAAAAACCTGAAACTTAAAGTCATCAGTACAGATTGTGTAAGAATTTTAACTGGATTTTGTTTGGTCTTAGTTTCATTTTTTTCTTGTGATTTTATAAATGTCAGACCTATTTTTGTTTCTAGGAAAGCTGATGGGACAGAAGTGAGTGTGTGTGCTGATTATTAACCAGTACTTTAACTGATGGAATATTTATTCATTGCCAAAAAACATTGAGATATTTTTGTTATAGTTTAAGTGTCTTCCTTTGAAAACAGCACTGTACTTTTAGAATGTGAATCATTTCTTCTGTTAACAATGATGAAAGGTGAAATAGAACAGATGAAGAAATGCCTATGTAAACTTAAGCATCTTAATTACAAGACAAGGTTGTAACCTGTGGAAGGAGGGATGCTTGGTGGCTTTGGATTGCTTTGGGACAGTAACTTTTCTCTGTGCCTTCTATCTTCAGAAATATTTTGAGGAAGAACGATTTGAATCTTCTTGCAAAATAATCAGAAATTTCTTGCCCTAACAAAGCTCGGTTCACAAAATCACAAGACCCAAATGGCTTAGAGGAAAAAGTCAGAAAACCTAGCTCTGCTTCTGGTTCCGCATGGAAATGAGGGAATCCGTATAAAATTATGTTTCTTCACCTGCAGAGTGAGAGTGTGAGTTAGGTGATTATTGACTTCTGTTCCACTCTGCTACTCTGTGAATAAAGATCATAATGTTCTCCCCCCACGCCCATCTCCTGCCGTTTCTCAAGCGTTTTATCTTTTGGCCTTTAGAAAGTAAAATCAAAACAAGGTCTTTCCATTTTTAATTTCTTTTTTCAATTGATTGCTCTTTTGCTCTTCTGTCCAAAAGAATGAATGTGTTTGTCTGTTGGACTCAAGTCAAATGAAAATGTAAACTAGGAAAGTCATAGCATTGTGCCTTTGCTTGTACAGGTGTGGCTCAAGTAAATCCAGGAAGTCCGGTAGAGTTCTTTAAATTTATTTATATGCTGAAGAAGAAGATATCCCTGTTGAACCTTGAGTAAAGGATCACTAGACAACTTTTTGTTCTTTCCATTGTTAAGATACATTTATCTAATTTTACTGTGATGGGAAATGTTCGTTATCTCCTGCAGCCTTCTCTCTCATTTTTGGGTGGATATGGTCATTAGGAAAACATAAGGTATAGGACTTAATGTTTAGGTGTTTATGTATAGATTTCTTATAATCAATTATGTGTTTCCTTAATTACAGAATGTGACCTCATGAGTTATCCTTTCAGATATTGAAAGTTAAAATACACATAAGTATGTGTGTGTATATGTCTATACACAGACACAGTTTATTATCCAGAATTTCTACATCCAAAAACACTCTGAAACTTGAAACAAAGTTACTAAGTTTGGCCCATTATTGGCCGACTGACCTGACATGAGGTTGTTTATACAGGGAACGTTCATGCCTCTCTCCAGACACATTAATTGTTTTTGACGATAAGGTGTAAAATGTGCACTCTGTTATCTTTCTAAAATGTGAAAAACTCTGAATTTCAAAATTCATCTGGCCACTGGGGGTTCAGATAAGAGACAGTGATCTTTACCATCTTGGTTTTCCCAGCATGTGAAAACCATCCCAGTTTTAGTAGCATGTGAGCTTAAGAGTATGGGTTTCTCATTGTTGCAGGCACTGGAAATAATGTGATAAAGAGACAATAATTTAGTGCTTGCCCCTAAGGTTGTAACTAGACTCTGGAAAAATAAACGACATACAATATGGGAGAGAATCTTAACACAAAACGTACCATAGGACTTATCCATAAAAATTAGTGCATAGTGCTTGTAATTTTTTTTTTTTTTTTTTTTAAAGATTTTATTTATTTGACAGAGAGAGATCACAAGCAGGTAGAGAGGCAGGCAGAGAGAGAGGAGGAAGCAGGCTCCCTGCTGAGCAGAGAGCCCGATGCGGGGCTCGATCCCAGGACCCTGAGATCATGACCTGAGCCGAAGGCAGCGGCTTAACCCACTGAGCCACCCAGGCGCCCAGTGCTTGTAATTTTTAAGACCAGTTTTGTGCTTGCTATACATGCAATCAGGGTTTTATACAGATTTGCTAAACATGGTTAAAAAGAAATTCTGAATAGAGATAGTTGATATGCAGACCAATATTTGCATAAAAACTAATTAACAGATGCATGGGAAATGTTCAGTATATTGTTGGGTAATTTGGCTTTGAAAACAAAGTTGTAAAAATTGTTTTTTAATGACAAATGCAAATGACATACAATAGTTTTTACTCAGCAGATAGTAACTTCTTTCTTTTTTGGTAACTATAGGAATTAAACTGAATAAGTCTCGCATAACAGTGCCTTTTTCTGTGAGCTATGGTCATAGAAGTCTGATTTAAAATGGACGAAAAACTTAATTCTGACATAACAGATGGTGTGTATTAGACTCTCTGGTGGGCAACTTGACTTTTAAAAAGAACTGAGGATTCAAATTGCTAATATCAATACTTTATGGAAAACATTTGCTTGAAAAAGTCTTTATATTTAATAATTCTTGAAGTAGTTTTTAAAAAAGCTTTTAAATGATTCCCTGATTGATTGACTTTAACTTAAAAGCCTTTAGGAATTTCCCTGATTGACTGACTTTCACTTAATATTTTATAATAAGTCAATTTTTGAAAGGTTATATTAAGCTTTAATAGTATTTGTATTTAAATTTTAATTAAACTATATTCAGGGATAGAAATGATAGCAATTATGGGCTCACACCCTCACAATTTGTTATACCAAAAAAATGATATTTTGTCAATATCTATGGTAGAATCTAATGTCTTTCCTATCATTTTCCATCTCTTCTTATCATGTGAGGTTTCATTTTAATATTCATTGTGGTTACTTGTTTCCCTACCAGCTCAGTTTCCCTAGAATCCTCTACAGATCTGGTTCTCACAGTTGTTGATCTGTAGTAACTATTGTAACTATTTGTAGTATCTAGTATCTATCTGTAGTATCTAGTGTATTCTCAAGTATTAGATATAGATAGTGTATCTATAGATACACATAGATATAGATCTTTCTATATATAGATATAGATATAGTTAGACAGAAATAGTGTATCTATCTGTAGTATCTAGTGTATTCTCGAGTAGTACACACTTACCTCCAAAGTCTTCCTTAAGTGATCTTGTCCCATTTGGACCATTTTCTTACTCTCCTCACACTCTGTACATTAACTGTACATTAGAAGAGTTTCTAATGAAGAAAGTGATCTCAAGTGTACTTTGTTATGGGAAGTGAATTTGAGAAGCATTCAGGAAAGTCTTGAAGGAACATATGATATGATGATATTAAAGGCAAAAATATAAATAAGAGGGGCGCCTGGGCGGTTCAGTCATTAAGTGTCTGCCTTCGGCTCAAGTCATGATTCCAGGGTCCTGGGATCAAGCCCTGCATTAGGCTCCCTGCTTGGCAGGAAGCCTGCTTCTCCCTCTCCCACTGCCCCTGCTTGTGTTCCTGCTCTCTCTGTGTCTCTCTCTGTCAAATAAATAAAATCTTTTTAAAAATTACATATACATACATATATATACACACACACACACACACACACACACATATATACATATATATGTATATATACATATACATATAAAAGCCTTTGTATCTCATATATATAGTATCTATATATATATTATGTATGTATATATGTGTGTGTGTGTGTGTGTGTATGAGAGATACAAAGGCTTTTAACATTGAACTTTATCTTCCTCCTTTTAAAATGGAGGTTTAATTTGAAGATCCTGTATGGATATTTATTTTGCCTTTTTTTTTTAAATTGCTATATGTGAAATTCATGGTAATTTATGAAGGATTTCTTGAGGGTAGAGAAAGGGGTGGGGAAATCTCATGATAGAAGTTTTGCCATTTTCCTTTTTATTGGCCCTCTTAAGAAAAAGGAAAGGGAAGAGGAGTAAAAAAGATCTTTTTGATGGTGTAGGAGTTTCCAGTTCTCCGTTTGCTTTGGGGGGCCGCTAGACGGTAAAAGGGATGATTATCCCTACACTCAGCCTGTATATTATATGATAACAGAGGGCAGCATCTGAGTAAATTTTTGCTGAAAATCGCATAATCATTTTAAACAAGTCGCAATTTGTCAGTAATGTATTTTTTGTTATATAAAATTGTGTAAAGTTGACTTTTTTCCCCATTTTTATTCCTCAGAAATGTGAATTCTCAACCAAATTGCCAAATGTTCCCAGGATGTTTAGTATTCCTTTTCTTTCTCAGGTTGATTGAACAAAATGGTTAATAATGTTCTCTCTCTTTGCCTTTCTCTGTAGCCTGAGAAATTTCTTCATTGACTTCTCTGAATCTAAGAGGTTTGCTTGCCTATTTTTAGAAATTAGAGAAGTGACTTTCTATGGGTGCTGGAGTTTTCCCATTTTCTTCAGTGAAATTCATGGTGCCAAAATCAAGGATGCCAAGGCACAGATTTAACCATGCATTGCCTAGAAAGGGAAGCTGAGATAGTGTGATATTTATGCCCACCCTAAATCCAGACTATAACGAGATTATATATGCAGAACCAAGTGTTAGACCAACCTATATTCTAGAGCCTCAGTCTTGTTAGTTATCACTGTAATGTATTGCTATAATAGAAACTAATCATGAACAAAAGGGTTCAATGTGAAGTGAGAACAAAGGAGTCACACTGTGTCTATACGTTACATGCAGAGGGTTCAAGGACATTCATCTATGATTCACCATGCTCAAAATCATGAAAATATTACATTTGATATTTGCAACATTGATCATAAAATCTGAACAAACGGTAAAGGGCACTTTTAGGAACATTTTTATAAGCCAGATTGATGGTCGCTTCTCTCATGTGGTAGTGCTGTAATAGGATTCAGTGTACATTTGTTTGGTTCCTGGGGAGCGATCTCAACAGAAAATATTCTGTTTATTTGCATGGCCTGCAAATATTGAAATTTCAAGACCTTCAAGTGCCCTTTACCGTTTGTTCAGATTTTATGATCAATGTTGCAAATATCAAATGTAATATTTTCATGATTTTGAGCATGGTGAATCATAGATGAATGTCCTTGAAC